>NC_080423.1:103644272-103829272 GCF_029873635.1 Malania oleifera
GACACAGAGATTAAAGTGTGCCCTCCAGGCGACCGGTGCGGAATGGAAATATGCTATTTATCTAGAGTGAATAGGAAAACCCTTATACGAGGAAGACAAAGTTAACTCAGTAGAGTCCGAAATCAACAAAAATGATTGGAGGGCCCCTTTGTTCCTATTTCTCTAGGACAGATCCTTACCAGAAGACAACAAGGAAGCTCGGGGAGTGAGAAGGAAAGCAGCAAGGTATACGCTGATAAGCCGGGAGCTGTACAGACGATCTCTAACGCTGCCCTACCTTCGTTGTCTAAACGATGAAGAAGGGACGTATGTACTAAGGGAAATCCACGAAGGAGTATGTGGAAACCAACTGGCCAGTAGGGCCCTAGCCCACAAAGCCATGCGGCAGGGGTTTTACTGGCCTACAATGAAGAAAGACGCGGTTGAGCTCATCAAGAGATGCGATAGATGTCAACGATGTGCGGCTGTACCACATGTACCCTCTAATCTATTCTCCCCTCTAACCAGTCCATGCCCCTTCGCACAGTGGGGAATAGACATCCTCAGACCTCTACCGCAAGCGACTGGTCAAAGAAAATTTTTGTTGGTAGCAATAGATTATTTCACTAAGTGGGTAGAGACTGAACCTCTAGCCACCATAACAGATCGGAACATTACGCGCTTCGTGTGGACATCATTGGTTTGCCGTTACGGTATCCCCTGGGCAATAGTTACAGACCACAGGAGGCAGTTCGACAATGAACGCTTCAAAAAATTCTGTTCGGACTTGTCTATTAAGCTCCTTTTCGCGTCAGTGGCCCACCCCCAAAGCAATGGACAGGTAGAGAACATGAATCAGACGATACTGCATGGACTGAGGACGCGACTTGAGTCCATGCAAGGTAGATGGGTAGAGGAACTCCCTTCATTAATATGGGCGTACCACACCACCAAGAGAGCAGCAACAGGGGAAACCCCTTTTATGCTTGTCTTTAGCGCAGAGGCGGTCATCCCAGCAGAGGTAGGGATCCCCTCTTGGTGAAGGCAATACTTCAATGAGCAGACCAATAATGAAGAATCAGATCAGAAATAGACCTGCTGGAAGAGAGATAGGATCAGGCGAGTTTAAAAGTTGCAGCGTACCAGCAGAGGGTAGCAAAGTATTACAACAATCACGTCAAAGTACGAAATTTCCGGCAAGGAGACTTAGTCCTGAGGAAGACGCGAAATAACCCATTGGATTCAGGGTCGCACAAGTTAAAACCAAACTGGGAGGGTCCATATAGAGTCACAAACGAGATAAAGCCAGGGATATACAAGTTGGAAGATGTAGGGGGGAAAGAGCTTAAGAACACATGGAACTCGGATATGTTAAAAAAATACTATTCCTAAAAAGTGCTTCTTACATTGCAGTAATAAAAGTACCAATTACAATAGTTGTACTATGTCAATAAAGTTGAAAAATTCATATTACAAGTTCGGTTCCTACAGACTAGTTAGCTTTACTCCCCTCTCCAACTTCCTCCTCTTCCCCTTCCTCATCCTCCTCCAGATCTTCCACGGACTCAGGACTCTCGTTGCCATAACCATGAGAGCTCACACCGTCCAGCGGAAGCTCAGGATGTTTGGTCTTGACTTGATCCCGGCACCTCCTGAATCCCACCCGGTAAGCTTTAGAGGTATCAATGACGAACTGGTTGGAGTCCTTGTACTCCTTTACTGCAATTTGGGATGTAGTAGCAGCAGCAGCAGCTTCTCTGGCAGGTAGTTCCTCCTTACGAAGGCGCTCGACCTAAGCTTGTAGAGCCTGCTCACAGACCTCGGCCTCGCGCAGTTCATTCTGAGCAACAACATACTTCTCCCGGGCATCGAGGGTCTGCCGATACATCTCGGTAACCTTTTCCTCCTAGGTTAGAGCCATCGTCGCCAGCTGCGGAAGAATACAAAGTAGGGAACAGTCAACAAGACTATGTATAAGGCGGGAAGAATAAAGCCACCTAAAAAATAGATACCTGGTATGAGGTGTGGCAGATCTTCGCTGAAAGAGCATTAGGAAGGGTGCATTGGGCCTGCACAAAATCCTCAGCGTGTACAGCCCGACGGAGAGCAGAGGCAGAGCGGGTCGGTTCGTGAAAAATCACCTCAATATGAGCCTGCGGGGTCGGAGGAGGAGCAGCATTGACTTCATCAGTAAGGGCGCCCGAATCACCTATGGCAGGTGCGTCCCTTTGTGAGGACTCTCCTTCGATCTCCCTTCTCTTCTTCCTACTCCTACTCACCCTTTGCTTCCTGGCTTCTCCCATGAGAGATTCATACCTTGTGAAGTCCATATCTGCAAGGATAAAAGAGAAAAGGAGTAAAAACACCAACAATAGGGACAATATTCGAACACACACACACACACACACACACACACACACACACACACACACACACACATATATATATATATATATATATATGAAATCAGGGGTGAGGAAAGACTTGAGGAAACGGGGCTGATCCCCCACTGCACGAGGACACGCTCTTGGAGCAGCTCCTTATGAGGGATAATACCTTGTTCACCAAGGACACGAAGTTCTTTTAGGATGGCCTGCTCTTCGGGAGAAAGTCTGGGAAGAAGGTGGCGCACTTGAACTACAAAGGAAAAAGGGGTGAGAGGAGAAAAATGAGTCAGCGGATAACCTACTAGTAAACCCGGCAAAAGAGGGGGAAAAGGGATAGACAACATTACCATCAAGAAGAGAAGACCAGACCAAAGAGCCCGTGTAATTCAACTCTCCCGAGGTGAAGAAGTAACGAGACTTCCAGTTATGGATGGAAGAACTACCTGGTGAAAAAAGTTTATAGCCGGGTAGAGAGTTGAAATAATATAGCTCCTTCTCGGTAGAATGGGATCGCATCTGGAAACAACTTCTAAAAAGAGGAACCATAGGCTGGTAGCCTAAGCGGAGCAGAAGGACGGCAAAACAGGTGAGCGAAAGATAAGAGTTCGGGACAAGTTGGGAAGGTGCTATGCGGTAAAAACGTAATACGCTAGAGACGAAAGGGGGAAAAGGGAGCCTAAGACCCAAATCTAGATAATCTGTATAGAGGCAGAGTTCCTCAGAGCCTGGATCAAGAGCTGACTCGGAAGCAGATGGCAACCTAATAGTAATACTCAATGGTATGGCAAAAAAGCAACGAACATTCTGCAAGTCGGAGGAGGTGAAGTCACAACGAGTGCTCCGAACTGTAGTAGGAACCCTCAAAGGCTGTGAGGAAGACTCCATAGGAAAAACAAGGGGTGAAAAAAATAATACCTATACCTAAGGATCAAATAGGCAAGTAATAGCAAAAACAAAGAGGAAAAGATGCTAAGACAGATCAAGACAGTAAAATTCCACACACAAACAGCAAGGTCATCTTACAAGAAAAGATCAAACATACAAAGTTAACACAAGAATAACGAAAAACATGAAAAACAACAAAACAAAAATGCAGTAAAGCGGGAGAACGTACATAACACCAAAAGGCGGCCCATGGAATGAAGAAGAGAAGAGAAGGAGGGAGTCCACTCAGACTGAAGAGGAGTGCAGAATGAAGGAGTCCCCTAGCCTTTATAAAGAGAGGAGGGCACGAATCCCCATGGCCGGAATCTTAAGAATTTCCATCTACAAAAAGGATTGCGTCTCGAGGGAGAAAAAGGACACAGAAAATCTCTAACGAATGCACAGCCGCGGCTTCCCAAGGACAAACAGTGCCTCGAAAAGACCACATTGCCTCGGACACAACGTTAGACGGATGACCATAAATGAGAACGTTTCCTCCAACCCACTTCCCGAGGCAGAATGCATTTAAAACCCGCTTTTATCTATCTTTTGCAGGACAGAAGTGTGCGACGACACCTCGGAAAGGTGAAACAACCAAAAGACGAGCACGACTCGTGAGGCCAAAACAGCCCAGAAAATGAGCATGACTCATCAGGTGGAAAGGCCAAACTGACGAGCATGACTCGTGAGGCCAGAATAGCCCAACAAGTGAGCACGACTCATCAGGCTGATAGGCCAAACTGACGAGCACGACTCGTAAGGCCAGAACAGCCCAACAGATGAGCACGACTCATCAGGCGGAAAGGCCAAACTGATGAGCACGACTCGTGAGCCTAGAACAGCCCAACAGATGAGCACGACTCATCAGGCGGAAAGGCCAAACTGACGAGCATGACTCGTGAGGCCAGAACAGCCCAACAGATGAGCACGACTCATCAGGCGGATAAGCCAAACTGAAGAGCACGAATCGTGAGGCCACAATAGGCCAGTCGATGAGCACGCGTCAATAGACACAAAGGCCCAAATAAAGAGCATGACTGATAAGGCCAAAACATCCGAGCAGATAAGCTCGGTGGCAAAATTTCCCTCCATGGGACAGGTCGACTAAATCCCCTTCATAGAGCAAGTCGAACAGGTCGGTATATCTACTCTCATGGCACAAGTCGGACAACTCGGCCAATTTCCCTCCATAGGACAAGTCGTAAAAATTCCCTCTATGTGATAGGTCGTCCAAGCTTCACTCATAGGAAAAGGTCGGACAGCTCAGTCAATTTCCCTCCATGCGCCAGCTCGACTCGAGCAACTCTTCGAAGAGCTCGGACAAAAAGTTTTGCACCAACAGCTCGGCCTAAGCAACTCTTCAAAGAGCTCGGGCGAAACAGCTCGACCCAGGGAACTCTTCAAAGATCTCGGACGAAGTAGCTTGGCACAAAACAGCTCGGCCCGGGCAACTCTTCGAAGATCTCGGACGAACAACTCGGCACAAACAGCTTGGAAAAACAGCTCGGCCCGAGCAACTCTTCGAAGAGCTCGGACAAAAAGCTTTGCACCAACAGCTCGGCTCGAGCAAACTCTTCAAAGAGCTCGGACGAAACAGCTCGACCTGGGCAACTCTTCGAAGATCTCGGATGAAGCAGCTCGGCACAAACAGCTCAGCAAGACAGCTTGGCAAAACAGCTCGGCCCGAGCAACTCTTCAAAGAGCTCGAACGAAGCAGCTCGGCACAAACAGCTCGGCAAGATAGTTCGGCAAAACAACTCAGCACAAGGAGCTCGGCTAACAGCTCGGACAAAAAAGCTTTGCACCAACAGCTCGGCCCGAACAACTCTTCAAAGAGCTCGGACGAAACAGCTCGGCTCGAATAACTCTTCAAAGAGCTCGGACGAAGCAGCTCGGCACAAACAGCTCGGCAAGATAGTTTGGTAAAACAGCTCGGCCAGTGCAACTCTTCGAAGAACTCGGAGAAAAAGGCTTGGCACGAGCAGCTCGGCAAAACAGTTCGACAAAACAGCTCAGCACGAGGAGCTCGGCGAAACAGTTCGACAAAACAGCTCAGCACGAGGAGCTCGGCTAACAGCTCGGCACGAGCTGCTCAACTATTCTGCAAAAAAAAAAAAAAAGAGGAACACGATGGAGCGTTAAACCCTCTAAAGGGAAAGATGCAGACAAAACCATTATTCAAAATTCTATCCAGAAATTTGAAACTAAGGGGGGGACAACTGATATGCCCATAATAATTTAACTAATGAGGGCAGGTCAATACCTATCTCGCACTTTCTCCAGATCTGACATTCTGATGAGTGATTAGCTCCAACCCAATAAAGAGGAGGAGAGATCCACGCCAATGGCTTTAATAGCCGAGTAATAGGTGCACGCACTTATGGCTGGTGAGCGATTCACGTCCCCGCGCAATAAATTCGAGCCAACCTACGGTCAACTTGAGCCCCTATAAGAAGGGATCTGGAGAGAAGGCCAAGGTAAGTCAAAAAACACTATTCTACTGTTGCATTCAGCCTTTCTAAAAGTATTCCTCTTACTTAGGCATCGGAGAGATCCCCCGGTGTACACCCCGGGTCCTTCAAGCCTTTCTTTTCTTCCTCTTTCAGGTCAACGGGAGTCGAAGGAGCATCCCTGCTATTTTTACCCTGCAACACTTTCTAAAAACATGAGCTTTGGTTGTGTGATCAATGTGTTATCCAAAATTATAACATTTTTTGGGATGCATATTTTACATCCTTCAAGTGGTCCTTGAAAAATATATGCGATGATTTGCACCGATGTTATCCAAAATTATAGGATTTCTTTGGTACTGTACTATATATTCTTCAAATGAACATAAGCTTTGACATGTGTCGTAAATATGTTCTTATTCAAATTAAATTCTAGTAATTTTTTGAGAGCACATATTTAACATCCTTCAAAAAGTATTCTTAGAAAATGCAATCGATGTCCTTGTATTTTATATGTGATTACCTTGGCATGTACTCATTGGCTTACAATTATGATTACAAAACATACATTAGATTGTATTACCTAAGCTCAAATCAAGGTTAAAAGATTGTCAAAACATCGTTTATAAGTTAATTGAGCTTAATAACTTTTTTTGAACATTGAAAAATAATTAAGCTTCACTTGTGCTTTTGAGTGTTCTAGGCCCATTTAAAATCAAGTGAAACTACTCTTAATTCAAGATTTTCTCAACTCAAATTTAATGTATTTGTGCTTGTTCAGTAAATAAATTAATTGTGATTTCAAACTCGTTAATTGTTTTACAACCAGCTTGAGCACCGACCCACTACTCAACTCATTTATTGTCGTACCAGCTGTATGGCACAGATGGAATGCTTGTTTGTGCAATTAATTCGAGGGTGTTTTTTTTTGGCTTCTATTATTTTTAAACCTTCCCTTTCTTTCGATAGCACTCATTCACAAGTTATTGCTTCATATATTCTAAATATTTATTCCAAATTGATAGATCGACTTTGAGTTTTATTTAGGGTTTGAATCATTGTTTGCTTTTTTCATGGCTTTGATCGATAAGCTTCGAATAAAAAAAAATCAAAATTCTTTGTGTTCTTTCTTCCTTCTTCTCAATCTCTCTTGTAGCAGTTTGAGAAGTTTATTTTAGCAAGTTCGGACTATTTTATACCAATTAGAGTGAATCGAGAAGCACTTACAAAGTCGATCTACCTAGAAGACATGCTTCTAATGTGGCAAGATCGTTTCTCATGGACAACTGATTTGGTTCTCCACCTCATCTATTTAGATGGTAAGTTCTTCTATATATATTACTACTTTCTTGATTGCCCTTCAATTCTAAAAATTTCCTCATTTAATTTATCTAATTTACCTTTTTTTGCTTTAGATCTATTGCTTGATTGCCTTAATTTGTTAAACCACTTATTATCTTTTAACTTTATGTCTAATATTATCAATAATTAAAAATTGCATGTATAGATATTGCTAAAATTTTTAAAATTTTAAAATTAATAACACAAAAATAAATTTTGTTCTGTTGATTTACTATTACACACATATATTTTTTCATTTTGTTGATAACCAAATCAAACAAAATAAATAAGTAAACTCTCTCTCTCTCTCTCTCTCTCTCTCTCTCTCTCTCTCTCTCTCTCTCTCTCTCTCTCTCTCTCTCTCATGTGTTTCAACTTTCAAACCTAAGCTGAATCTCCAGTACCCTTAGCCAACCTCTGGGCGATGGAGTGATGATTAAATATTAGAAAAAGGTTCAAATCTAGGGCATGCTAGAAGGAGTTTACTATCTCATGGGAGACCTTTGCTCAATTTATCAATTCATTCTGATTAAATGTCATGCTTCGAATCCCAAAGTTAATATTTTATTTTTTATTTTTAAATTTTTTAAATGGTTACAAATATCTAATTTTTTCAATTTTTAAATTTCGTATTAGAAAATTGTAAAAATATCTTTTATTATTTTCTGAGTTTTCTAGATAAATATTGAAAATCCAAAAAATAAGGTGTGTTTTTGTAATAACTATTTGAAAATCTAAAAATAAAAAATAAAAATTGTTTTCACAATTAAACAGACCCTCGCCCTATATTCGGGAGTGTGGATCGGACAAAATACAATACAAATTTGTATAATTCAAAATTTACAAAGATCCAAATCCAAACCTTAGGCTCTGCGATTCCAAACTATACCTTGATATTTAACTAGAGAGCAATAAAAAAATAAATCGACCAGTTATAGCTCTTGTAAATTCATTTGAGTGTACAAAATATCGATTACAAACAGAGAGAGATAGAAAAGGCGAACCAATCAGTTAACTCGAAAATTTACTAAATGCACAAGACAAAGGATCGGTTCTGGACACAATTTTCTAAAAGAAAAAAGATTTATATATATTTTTTATTTTCTTATTTTTTAAAAATAATTTATTTATTTATTTACTTTTATATGGACGTGAGGGGTGGTTGAGTGTAATTTGGGAAGGGTTTAATAGATCCAAAAGGGAAGGACTAAGAAGGGGGTGCCAAGTGGCAAACATGCAATGCATGCAGTGATTCATTAAATCCCACCCGTTTTGCGTTACTGATTTTTTAGGTTGTGGTTGGGACGCGTTTGTTTGGGTCTCTCATAAGCATTTTGTCCTTTTGTCACCAAAGCCCATCTCCCAAACAAAAAGCTTATTGCCACATTTATATTTTATTTACATTAAAGGACAAATAAGTGGGTGGAATACTACTTCTTGACCTTTAATTCTATTTAATTACCCATGCAACCGCACACTCAAATTTTTGTTCATAAAAGCCCCTCCTCGACACGTGTGCAGTCCCTCAAACACCAAAACAAGTATTCATTTATTAACTTAATTTGTCTTCATCCAGTGCCCACGTGCGGTGGCCTTTAATGGCTAATACCTGTTTTTGGCAAGCTTTGAACTTTCTCTAGCTACCAGCACTACTACTACTACAATAGGACAAGCTTATACACCTCTCTCTCTCTCTCTCTCTCTCCATTAATATTTTTTTTTGCCTCAAAAGCCCCTCCTCTTTTCTCAAATTCTCTAAAGTTACTTGCTTTTTTCACTTTTGTTCATGATTTGAGGCATTTATATATTTACTGTGAAAGTAATTTTTGCTTTCATTAAAAAATTTCTCTACTATATAACATACGTAGCTAGTAATTAATGTCATTATTTGTTTATTTAATAAAAAAAATTCAAATAAAAGATAAAAGAAAAAGACACTGACTTCTCCATAAATTTTGGTCAAGTACAATGACTTCGATATCAAAAATTTCACAAACCTATCTTGAAATTTGTTAAAAAAACACAAACCATGCACCCCTTATATTTTGTAAAAAGACAAGTCTTTTTTAGAGAGATATGCATTTTTTTTTAGCAAATCTCAGGGAAAGTCTGTGACGTTTTTGAAACTTCAGAAGACGTGAGTGTCTTTTGCCCTAAAATAAAATTTTCATGGTGTGTTCATTTGTACTAAAAATGAAAACTCAATTTATTACATTGTCGATGCAAAAAAATATTTAGTTTTTTGAAATTCATATAATGTAACAATTACTTGCAATCAAGAGAAGATGAAAAAGAATTGCGAAACCTGATAGCCTCCAATGTTCAAGTATCTTAGGATGCATATAATAAATGCTCCATTTGGGAGCATTGATTTCCATTTTTAGAGTTGAATTTGAAGTGGGTTTAAATAAAATTCAATATAATTTTATATTATATCTTTTTCAAATTCACGCAAGTTCTCAATTTAATTGAGTCCTGTACTCAATTTTGGTTGGCCTTGCTGAATTTTATTTAATTAATAATTTTTTTTACTTGGACTGAGTAGAGTTCGTCATATTTATTGATAGTTTTTAGGGGACTAATTTTGACTTGATACATTATGTTTTTAATTAGCAAAGAAGAATTTAGGGATTATTTTATTTATATTATTTCGTTACCAACACCTATTTTATGAACCATATATGAAGGATTTTATTAACATCAGTCTCCAATTAATTGCTGCATGAGTGAAATTTCTATTATATTTATATTAAGGGCTTGTTTGGAATTGTACCTATATTAAGGGCCTAAAAAAATTTGGTTATCATAAAAAGTAGGAAGAAAAATAAATATACATTTTGACTTTATACTTGAATGACATTTAATTTTAAAAATTTTTAATCATATTAAAATGAATTTTTTATTTTTTATGTTATTTGATGTAGAGAAAAATAGTCAAAATATAACTAAAAAGGCATTCATTTATTATCATCAGCTATTATTGCTAATAAATGCAATTATGAATACTTGCTATGCCGCATTTTTTTACAAGTTTCACATTATAATTGTTCAATTAAATAGTTTTCTCAACCCATTTTAATTTTTTCTAACATTAATTTCTCCAGCTATGAGCCATATTTATGATTATGAAAATAAAAAATGAAAAATTAAGAAGAGGCAAAAATTGAAAAATAAAAAACTAAAAATTTATAATTGACAACTACCATAGTTAATATTCTCACAATTAAAGAAAATTAAGAACCGAATCGAATACATATTCATTGTTGTCCTCAGATGAAGTAAAAATCAATAAATTTGATTCAATTACTAACTTGGCCCTTTAATTTTTCTTACACAATGAGATTATTTATAGTTGCTCCCGACTCTAACACTTCCTTCAAATTTTACCTTACTTAATTATGTGTGTACCTTGACTTTGCAAGACATACATTCGTGAATATTATTGTTTTAGTTTTAATTTTTCACATATGATAAAATTGATTTTAATTTTTGAGATTATATGTTTTATTTAGTTATATATATATATATATATATATATATATATATATATATATATATATCCCTGAATAGAGTTTGAATTTTGAAGGCTACAATATTTTGATTGGAATATATAAAATCTTGAAATTTATATTAATAAAAATAATTATAATTAGGGTATTCAAAGGCACAACTTAAAAAATAAATAAACACACTTTTATTAATTTCATATAAGCTAAATAAGAGAGAGACTCATTTTCAATAAGTGTATAATTAAGAAAATAGACACACAGACATGTGGAGGAAAATGTCTCTCTATAATTTCTCAGTGTATTAGATATCTCAATTATTAGATCATACAACTTTTATTTTAAATGTTTCAAGTTTTAATAAAAGAGATAAATAATTATGTTTTAAATTTTCGGCTTAATTGACATAGCAATAGACACACTCCATTCTCAATTTTTTTATTTAAAAAAAAAAATCATTTGCATCTTAGTTTTTTGTTTTCAAAAATGGGTCAAAATAAATTCATTAAGAATTATTACAAAAATTACAAAGAATAATTAAAGTGATGGGCAGTATTACTGCATTAGTGAGTCAGTGATGACAAGAGAGAGAAAGGGTACCTTGGCCATTGGGAATATAAACAAGGGTCCCATACCCTTTCTGCCATTGGGACACCTAGCACAATCCATTCACCACAAAACCTCCCGATGGCAATATTGCCCCTCCCACTTAACCCATAACCCCTCCAAATTAAGGGCACTACCCCAAAGGCTTCCGCTACCTTTAGACCAAGGACTGACCTCACTCCCCACTGGCTAACTAGCTAGGGGTCAAACCTAACTCAACCTGGTTACCCCTTAACTCAAACCCCCAGTTAAATTAACACCTTATAAGTATTTTATACACTGCCTTCCCCACCCCCCATCCTCCCCCCCCCCCCCCCCCTCCCTCTTCAATATTTCCGTCTCCCACCTAAGAATCTATTTCCATTACTCTCCTTTCCTTTCCCATGGATGCTCTCTTCGTTTATGCCCTTCTCCTCTCCGCATTCTCCAGTTTTGTAATCAGATTCCTTTTCCTGTGATTCATATCCCAGCTGCCAGTGCCACTTACTTAAAGCTCGCTTGGACTGGAAAAGCATTTCCCATTCTCCTCCATTATTCTGATCATCCTCTAAAATCTTTACATATACAAATTTACGTACATAACAATTTCCTAAACCCTAGAAAGCTTTTCCTTTACGTGCATGCAGATTGTCTAGCTAGCTCCCTCGATCATCCTCTATACCATTCTTATTAATTAGAGATCTTTGCTTTTTGCATTTTCAATCGGCCACAATGTTGAAGGGTGTAAACGTAAATTCCACTTTGTATGAACAGTTCCTCATCAACTGTACCGCCGTCAACCCTCCCATCTGCTGCTCCTCCGAACTCTCCGCCACCGTGGAAGAAGCCATCTACGCCTCCGACGAGTTCCGCATGTACGCGTTCAAGATCAAGCGGTGCCCAAAGACCCGAGCCCACGACTGGACGGAGTGCCCGTTCGCGCACCGCGGCGAGAAGGCCCGCCGCCGGGACCCCCGCAGGTTCAACTACGTTGCCATTGCCTGCCCCGAGTTCCGGCATGGGGAGTGCCGCATGGGGGAGGCGTGCGGGTTCGCGCACGGGGTGTTCGAGTACTGGTTGCACCCCGCGCGGTACCGCACCCGCGCCTGCAACGCGGGGCACTACTGCCGCCGCAAGGTGTGCTTCTTCGCGCACACGCCGGAGCAGCTGCGATCGAGGACCCATTACCGGTGCCACTACGCGTACAGGGTGTGCATGGAGGCACCGAAGGCGGCCGTGCTGATGCCGGGATTGAGGAAGAGTCTCCGGCGATCGGAGTCTGAGGAGTTTTTGGAGATCTTGAGGAAGTTGGAGATAGGAGAGGGGGGAGGGGAGAGGCCTTCCGGGTGGGGAATATCGGATATATCGGATATGGATTTGCCACATGTCGGTTGGATTTCGGAGCTGGTGGAGTGAAGGAAGTGTAGATTTCTGAAGGGTTCGTGGGGATCGAACGATGGAGATTAATGGATGTCGTTTAATTTGACGTCGTTTTATGTAGAAAAAGTATTGTCGAGCCTGAAGTCTGTACCTATAAGCGAGGGGTAAGTTATAACTTTATTGTGCTTAATTAGGGTTTCTCAATTGCTCGAGGGCCTTTTTTGTGAGGTAGGAGAGGGTTTGTGGAACTGAGTCAAAGTTTTTGTGTCATTAAATAAATAAAATAAAAGAGGGCTAGAGGGTATGTTTGGGTGTGGGGAGTGTATAGAATGAGAATTAACTGCATATTTGGTATATAGGAATGGAATGTGATTGGAAAGGAATGAAAAATCAAAATTTTCACTTAATTTTATCATGTTCAACATTTAAATTTTGTTTCATTCCTTTTTAATCTTATTCTATTATATATACCAAATATACTATAAAGAGTATGTAACACAATTTAAGGGACTCAGAAAAATGTAAAATGAAAGGGAGAAGAGTCATTGAATGTACTTTAATTTTATGCCCCTTTTTATGTAAAAATTGTCCAATGTATTATTATGTGTCTGTCTATAAGAGGTGTTAATGAAATGTATTATTATATGTTATTATGTGTCAACAAGAAATAGTCATTTTGTAGACAAAATGGTCTAATGAACTTTAAATAGTTATTCTCTCTCTCTCTCTCTCTCTCTCTCTCTCTCTCTCTCTCTCTCTCTCTCTCTCTCTCTCTCTCTCTCTCTCTCTCTCTCTCTGAGATGGTCTAATGAACTTTAAATGTAGACAAAAATAGAAGATTATTAAAATGAGAAAACTAATTTGTGAGAGCGAACCAAAAACAAAAAAAAGGTAAATGAGTGTACCTCGTTGCTTTATTTCATTTTTATTTCAATTTATTATATTTTCTGTGGGTGTTAAATCGTATTTCACAATAAAGACGAGTTTAATATTTCACATTTGGGAGGTTCAACTAAATTTTTCTTTATATTTCGGACGAAGTTAGAAGAGTCCCTCCAAATTTACTAATATTTGAATATTCTATATATCATCTTAAAGATTTGATTTCATCATTATCTCTCTCTCTCTCTCTCTCTCTCTCTCTCACACACACACACACACACAGACACACACACACACACACACACACACCACATACACAAATTTCTTGGTGCATGTTTGGTCAAATGAACTTCCGAGATTTAAAGTAGAAGGAAATATTTTGAGAGCTCGATTCGTGATGTAAATCAAGTTTTGCTGAATGGTTCTTCCTTTTTGAGAAATTATACAAGGGATCTCCCCCTCCACGTGTTTGTGTGTTTGTTTCCTAAATATTAGACATGTGGCAAATTGGCCCTACATTCATTAAAATCAAAGAGGAACCCATTTTCAGTAAGTGTATAATTAAGAAAGTAGACACACAAATACGTGGAGGGGGAGGTCCCTTGTATAATTTCTCTTCCTTTTTCATCCTAGAACTAAAAAATGAATAAATTAATTAATGAGCCCAGGTCACAATGAGCTAGGAGGCTTCGGGTTTGGTGCCGCACCATAGTGTCCAAAGTGGCACGGCAGTGGCCGAGGTTCCCGAGTTATTAAAAAATAAAAATTAATATGTTTTTGGGTGATTATTCCTCAAAACATTTTTTCCCAATCGACCTATTCAAACTAAGGAAGGCAACAAAAGAAGGATTGCCAAAGAGAACACAGGGTGTACAAAGATATAATAATTTATAGAAATTCATGAAAAACATTACTTTCAATGCTAAATAGGATAAAATAGATATTTTTATTATAAAACTTAAAAATAATTATTCCGATCTATATATTTGATACTATGAATTAATAAAAAATTTTGCATCTTGTTAAAAGACAACATCAAATTTTCTTTTATAAAATATCAAATTGCTTTAATTATAGCTTATGTGATTTTGTCTTCTTCAGTTTCTCCTTTTACATTTGTGCGGATGCGCTTTGTAACTTCTATTTGATCCTAATGAAGAAGCTACTGTTTCATAGTCGGGAGGGGCCACCAAATTTGTCGTAAGTTAGGAACCTCCTAACAAAATTTATTTATTTTGGATCGTTCTATTATTCTAAACATTTGGTTCACTGTAATTTCTGCCTCTCTCCTATTCTGATAAAATTACACGTTTCATAAAAATAAAAAAAATAATAAAATTAGAAAGGATCAACGAGAAATGATGGATCAGGGCAAAGCAATGTTTGGTACATATATAGAAAGGGAATGGGTAATATGAATCCACATAAATTTTAATGAGAAACCAAGCACAATTTTTTTAATTTTTCACCCCTTAAAAATTATCTAATGCTGTGTTTAGAAGTATGAATTTCAGATCTTGAATTTGGTTTTGAGATAATTGCACAAATTTTAATATAATTTTTTATTGCATCTTATCCAAATTTAGTACAAATTTAAATTCATGACGTCTCCGGACATAAGGTCATGAAAATTTTTTATTTAGATTCCAGACGTTGTAGCAAATTGCAACTGATCTTTGCTATAAAAACTAATTATAAAATAGAAAAAATAAATAAAAAATGGGATCAAGGAAATTAAGTGACTATTTCTTTATGATAACTTAAGATAATTGCCACGAGGCATAGGCTAATAGTGATAGTAATCTCATTAACTTCTATACACCTTTTTTAGGACAATAACTTCTACCTGTAATTAATGATAGTCACTATTAAATATTACTAGCCATTAAATTTTTGTAGTATTTGAAGATGAGTATAGAATGTTATTTAGGTTACAAATTTATACGAGTTGTGGGACATGCACTTTTGAATTTTGTATTTTTTTTAGAATAAAATTCATGGTGCTTGCATTTTTCAAATTTAAAGTTAGTCTTTTTCTTAAAAAAAAAAAATGAAAGAATAAATGTGAGGAACAAAAATTTACGCATCAAGAATAGAATTATTAAAAAGAAAAAAGCACTCTACAGATTAGCAAAGTTTGAAAAGGGTAGATAAAAATATATTAATTATTAACATTTTAACACATAAAAGATGAAAGATGCATAGCTTTCTACCAGTCAGTTTTAGGAATAAACTAAATGTAATAAAGACGATAGGGGCTAACTTATCAAGCGTCGCTTTGGCCGAGTGGTTAAGGCGTGTGCCTGCTAAGTACATGGGGTTTCCCCGCGAGAGTTCGAATCTCTCAGGCGACGTTCTTTTCTTTTCCATTTTCATTCTTTTAACATCTCTTGTTCTTTTGGTTTTTTTTTTTTTTTTTGTTGGCAGGGAGACAAAAGTATAATAAATAAAAGACCAAATAATATAATATATCAGCATGCCCACGCCAGTGCAGAAAATTAACTTTAAAAAAAATGGTATGTGTAGTTACCACACTTATTTAACTTCAAATTTTAATAATTATTAAGTCCTTAACCTAAAATTTGAAATAATAATAATAATAATAATAATGATATTGATAATAACTAGCCTTGGGCACACACCATGGGCGTGCTCCAGGTCTATTTTTAAAATTTTTAAATAAAATAACAAAAAAAAGTAGTATAAGGCCATTTTGGGATTGTTTTAGATAGTAATAAGGGTATTTTGGGATAATTATGAGTAGTTATAAGAATAAATTTGACATTATAATAAAAATATTTTGGAATAGTTGTGAGTAATTAAAAGAGTATTTTGGAATAATTATTGGTTGTTATAGAGATAACTTGATATTTTTGAAAGATAACACTAAAGGAATTCTCACCTTTATAATATTAGCCATATAGTTTAGATTCGAAAGTACAATCATGCATGAAGAGAATATCAGTGTTAGATCAATCTTATCTATTCAACACACGATAACAATTAAGCATAGACTATCACAAATTTGAGTAAAAGCAATAATCACTTTATTATCTAAATTATTTTACACTTTCAATCTTGAGTTATCTTCCAACTCTAATCATTAATTCGAAGTGCTGGTGCATCTTTCTTGCTCGAGATATCTTAGTTTGTTAAGTAGTAATGAGTTTGATGACTACTCTTTTATCTTGACACAACACTTTCAAAATTTTTCATTTAATAAGCTCAATCACAATTTAGAGGTTGATTGGTATCATTTTTGTTTTATGATATTAATATGTACAATGGAGAAGCAAATTATAACAATTTATTTATTTATATTACTAGTTTTTGTTTTTCAAAACTTTCTTTCCATAAGGAAGTTTAACCAAATCATAGTATGATTGTTAACTATGGACTTTATTTCCTCTTGCATAATCTCCATTCATTCAGTTTTATTTTTATGGTTCATGACTTCTTGATAGCTTTCGGGCTCCCCTTGATACGTTAAAGTAACATAATCACTTGATGGATATTTAGTTGAAGGTCTTGACTCTCTTGAAGACTTTCTCAATGAAGCTTTCTCTTGCTCCCCCTCATTTTCATCTTCAACATCACTAAGAATTTAATCATTTCCAACATTTTCAAGAGGTGGATGAACATCTTCCATATTTTCGTCATATGCCAAAGGTGGAGAAGATGACTCTAAGTAAACAAAATCATTCTCATTTGATTGTGGTTACTCAACCGTTCCAAAATCTTCAATTGTTTGATCTTAAAAAAATACAACATCTCGGCTTCTAACAACTTTCTTGTCAACCGGATCCCACAATGTATATCCAAATTCATCATGCCCATAGTCAAGAAAAATACATTGCATTGTCTAATCATCAAGTTTGGATCTTTCATCTTTTGGAATGTGAACAAATGCATGACAACCAAATACTTTCAAGTGATCATAAGTGACATTCTTACCTTTACAAATTTTTTCGGGAACTTCACCAAGTAAAGGAGTTGAAGGAGACAAAATAATCAAGTCCACCGCCGTAACTTCCGATCGTCGAATCAAGCGACATACAATGAAGGATCTTAGAGAGAGAGAGAGAGAGAGAGAGTTTGAGGTTTCTTAGCAACTAAGAAATGAAAATGGATATTTATAGACCCTTTGACCCGACCAACCTCATCGACGAGTCGGCGCCTTCGTTAATGAGTAGGAGAAGGGAGTTCGTTGACAACGCGGTGGTTTCGTCGACGAACCTAAGATTTCAGAATTTCTT
Organism: Malania oleifera; assembly: GCF_029873635.1. Taxonomy (NCBI): domain Eukaryota; kingdom Viridiplantae; phylum Streptophyta; class Magnoliopsida; order Santalales; family Ximeniaceae; genus Malania; species Malania oleifera. The sequence goes on from NC_080423.1 coordinate 103,661,963, forward strand.
AAAATCTCTCGGTATCTATTCGTCGATGATCCACTGAATTTCAACAACGAATAGTATGAGGGCCTTCGTCAACGAGAACTATGGTTTCGTCGACGAAGCCTGCTCAAATACCTTTTTACCTTTTTATTGATTCATTAAATCCATATTTCTCGGGTTCGGTTCTTACAACCTCCCCTCCTTAGAAAAATTTTGTCCCGAAAATTTGTAATCTCTCACTCGCTAACGTATCATTATACCTGTAGACACCCTATTTTTGCCCTAACCAAATAGAACACTAGGTCCCCTCTTATTTTATTATTATTATTATTATTATTATTATTATTATTATTATATTATTAGTACTTTACTATTATTTTTCTAGTATTTTTATTATCATTATTATTATTTTTCATTGTTATTATTATTACTAGTACTTTTATTATCTTTATTTCATTTTTTACTTTACTATAATTATTTTTATTTTTCATTTATTGTTTTTGATATATTATTATTATTATTATTATTATTATTATTATTATTATTTTATTATTTTTATTATTATTAGCATTAGTATCCCATTTTGGCTATTATTATTTTTATTATTATTTTTAGTATTATTGCTTTATTTTTATTAATATTAATACTATTATTATTTTACCAATAGTATCTTAGTTTTTATTTTTACTATAATTATTTATTATTATTAGTAGTAGTATTATTATTATTACCCTATTGATACTAATATTATTATGATAATTATTATTATTATTATTTCCTTTTTCATTATTACCATAAGAATAAAAGAATAAAAAAAAGAAAAAGAAAAATAAAATCCCAAAAGGAAAGTTGTTTTAGGGTTTTGGAATTTTTTTTATATAATGGCAATAAGGGTTCACACAAGAGGGGGAGGCGGAGCACGCACAGCACAGCGGAGGCGCACAGGAAACCAAAGAAAAAAAAAAAGAGTCTGCTTCTTCTTCTTCTTCTTCCAGAACACCCGTCATCTTCTTCCCTCTTCCCTTTGATCTCTGGCCACTCCCATCAACTCCGACAACCCCAGCAGCCATTGGAGGTACGCACACAGCATCTAACACACGCAGCAGCAACAACCACCGTCGCCCCAGCCACCACAGCCGAGAGCCACTCAGCTTTGCAGCCCCTTTGCACAGCTCCGGCAACACCATTGCTACCTCCTTCATCCTCACACTCCACCAACATCCAGCAGATTCCACGGCCACGCAGCTCTAGCAATCCTCCCAGCCATCGAAGCCTGCTGCTTCTTCTCTGCGCACAGGTCCTGCTGCTGCCGCATGAACCGCCACCTCTCCGGCCACTTATAGTCGCCGCCGCTTCCCCACGAGCCTCCAGCAATCATCGCCGTCTCCGGCATCCTTCCCCGTGCCGTCAGCCCACGGTGAGTCTCCTGCCCTTCCGCATGCAAACACGTGAATACACACGCACACAAACACGATGCACACACACACACACGCTGAAACTCACAGTGAGTTTCCTGCCTTCAGACACACACACAACACTCATACCCTTTTTTTTATATATATTTTATTTTATTAAATGTTTGTATACCCCTTGTGATAATCCATGATCAGTTTTCATTTTATTTTATTGTAGGTTTTATTTTTTTTTATTTTTTTTACTTTTCCTGCAACATGTGTCTCAGAATTTAATGTCCATGTTCATATTTTGTGATATTTATTGCAATCTTGAGGTTTATATTGTTATCATATGAGTTTAAAGGTTTTAATGTTAATATCCATATTAATTTTTTATTTTTATTTTTTTTTCTAGTGTATCATTGTTTATATAAAATAATTACTGTCATGTTGTAAAGTATTTATTAAGGTGTTTTTCACATTATATGTGTATTATTATTATGGTCTTATTTTATTTATTTATTTATTTTTTTGGGTATTTATGATTTATTGTTATAAATTAACTTTAGTATTGACATCATGTTTTATATATGTGTAAACTTTTTATATGTTTTAATGACTAGTATACATGTTCATATTTTCACTTCTTGTTATATTATTCAAAGTTCTAGATTTGCAGTTGTATTATTCAAACTCTCATTATCTTCATATTATTGCATATATTGTATATTTATTTTAGGGATTGGCTAATTCCATAATTTCATCTTATTTGTTTCCATGTTTGTTTTTAACTTTTAGGGTTTGATTTATTGGCGAGTTCTTAAATGTTTCCTTTATTCTTAATATTAGGGTTTTGTTAGTGCTATGTTAAAGTTTTGATTATTTATAATTAGGGTTTTTGCATGTATTTGTTAAAATGTATTATTATCATATTGTATAGTTATTAAAATTATGATATATATGTATTATTAGTATAGTAGTATTATTATGGTATAATATTAATATTTACGTATTAAGATATGTATATTATTGTGGTATATGTGTATTAGTATTCTAGTAGTATTGTTATAATATATGTGTATTACTATTGCTAATAGTGTGATATAGGTATATTATCATTCTAATAATATTATTATTGTACAATGTTAGTACTTACGTGTTACGATATATAATATTAAAATATTGTTTTAACATTTATATGTTATTAATATTATGAGATATATATATATATGTATCACTATCATAGTAGAATAGTTATTACATGTAGTGTATTATCATTATGATGTATTAGCCTTATTATTATCATATATATATATATATATATATATATATATTATTTTTTACTATTTTCTATGTTTCTATTGTATTACAATATTTACTATTTCTAGTATTTTTGTATTATTGTATTAAGTATTTTTGTATTTATATCCCTATGATTTTAATGCGGGGGTATGAGCCTTCGGGCTTCACGTACCTTAAAGCTCTGAGGGAATATATGTATATATTTATTTATATATTTATTTATTTATTTTTCATATGTAATTATAAATTCATAAAAAAGGAGTAATTTAAAGACTTATTAGATTAACTTAGGGATAATTTCAGATTAATTAGGTACCGTTCGTAAGAACGGGCGCGTAGGAGGTGCTCGTACCTTCCCCTCGCGTAACCGAACTCCCGAGCCTAACTCTAGTAATGTAGACCTATTTTACCCCTAACGGGGTAGTCATCACGTATTCTAACCACACTAAAGGTTAGTGGCGATTCCGACCTTTTCCATGATTTTCCTTGAAAATATAATCATTTTAATTTCGCCACCCGGGGCACACGCGCTCCCGGGACGTCGCGACAGCTTGGCGACTCCGCTGGGGACTATTAGAGAGTCGAGCCATTAATTAATTAAAAATTATCCCATGTTCAAATTTAATAAATCTTTTAATTACTCATTATTTTGTGAATATTGTAATTCGTAAATAACCTTAATTAATTGTAAATATCTTGCTTCCATAATTTACAAATAACCCTACTTAATCAAAAATATTTTGTTTCCTAATTGTGTGAATATTAATTATAGATATTTTGTTTCTAAATATTCTGAATAGAGCCTATTAATTGTAAGATATTTTGAATAAGTAGATATTTTGTATACTAATCGTAAATATTTCGTTTCCTTATTTTTTGTTTTTAAATTTTTTTTCGAATAAACATATTAATTGCATATATTGTGTTTCCTTATCTTTTGAATATATATATTAATTGTAGATATCTTGTGTCCATATTCTTAATAGCATGTGAATAAATGTGGGGATAGCGGGATTAGGTTAAAATTTGAATTCACACACTCTCACTAGCCCTCTACCCGGGCTTCACCCTTTAGGATTAGAAAGGAGCACAGTACCGTTAGCCCTCTTGGGACAAGGTTCTTGGGGGCGCGCGAACCACTCCGCTCAGTTTGAACTTTGTCCAAGCCCATTGGGTGAGGATAGGGTTTAGGCTGGGAACCTTTGTATATAGGGATTAGAGCTTACCCACACATACTTGTATATAGTTTTCCTTAACTAGGATAGTGCCATGACAAACCCTGTATATACATACCTACCCTAGGTTGGGACATCCTTATCCCCATACCGTCTATTGTATATATGCTGTGAGATACCTTGTATTATACCATGCATGCTGCATCCATTTTAGACTTACATACTACTTAGCCAGTATTCTAAAAAAGCCCAATAATGAGACCATGGTCCATCCTTTCAAAAAAAAAAAAAAGGAAGCACTTGACCCAAACATTTTAAAAATATGGGTCGGCCCAACCTTTTTCAAATAACTCAGGCCCAATTCTTTAAAAACAAATCTTGAGCCTGACCTTTTCCTAAGCAAAAACTCGGCCCATGCCTAAGTTTCAAAAAGGGGCAAACCTAGATTTCAAAAGAGGACTTCAACCCCATTGCCTAAAAATTTGGGCCAACATTTTTTCAAGTAATCCAAGCCCAATTCCTTTTCAACTAGGGCCTTAACCCATCATGAAATAGCTCGAAGCCCATATTTTAAAATACTTGAGGCCCAAGTGCACACTAAAGTCCACAAGTCCACATTGAATGAATCCAGTGGGTTGACTAGCCTCGGTCAACCCCAACCTCAGAACATAATTTGACCCTTTATAGAATCTGAGGTACATGGACCATCATCAAGGAAATGAATGGGTAAGGGAGAAATTGAATTGAAATCGTGGCCCATCAATGGTCATGTTAATCTTGACCCGTCTCATTAGTAAGATTTTTCTAGAATTCTAGCTAAGTAGTAATTTAGGACATTATATTCATGCATTTCATTTCATACATAGTCATGCACGATAGGCTGCATGCATGTTTATATCTTTGTTTGTGTATATAAGTGCACTAGTTGCATCCAAGCATAAACACCCATTGCATACCCTAATCATGCATCAAAACACTTTCACTCATGCCGTACATAATTGTGCATTCATGGTTCTAAAAAAGGAAATTTTTTGGTTTTCAGTTCCTATTTAAAGAGGTGGTTTGAGTAATATAAAGCAATAATTGAGACCACCACGCATCAGTACAATACCAGGCGAAAAGCGAGAGAAATGAGTGAACAATTGGAAAATAGAGTCCTGGGTCTAGAACAAGGACAAGAAGAGATGAATGACAAAATAAGTAAGGTTCTGGAGTTACTGATGAACAAGGGAAAGGCAGTGCATATTGATCCCGAAGTAGATGTGGACCCCGCTCATCCCCCAGGGTTCATCCCAGATCATGGACAAACATCAATTCCGCCACCTGGTGTCATGGGGGGTCCACCGCCAAGTATGCCTCCTTTCATCCCTGCTATGCCAGCACAGGGGTTCCTAGTGGTAGGAACTCCTCCGTTAGTACCGTCTGATATGGGAATAAGCAAATCTGAGGCTGAGCGTCGCTGCGACGTATTAGAAGAGCGCTTAAAAGCAATGGAGGGTTCTAATACTTTCGATTCAGTTAATCCAAATGACCTTTGCTTGGTGCCTAAAGTCACCCTACCACCAAAGTTCAAAATGCCAGACTTTGAAAAGTTTGACGGGACCCGGTGCCCTCGAACACATCTAGTGATGTACTGCCAAGCAATGGCCGCTTACTCGGACGATGAAAAACTAATGATGCATTGCTTTCAAAGCAGTTTGACTGGATCCGCTATCCGTTGGTACATTCAACAAGATAAGGCTCGGGTCCGCACTTGGAAGGACTTGGCTAGTGCCTTTATCACTCACTACCGCCATGTGACGGAAATGGCGCCTGATCGCATGACTCTACAAGAGATGGAGAAGAAATCCACCGAAACATTCAGAGAATATGCTTATAGGTGGAGGGATATGTCGATCCAAGTGGACCCCCCGGTGAGTGACCGAGAGGCCATCTCCTTGTTCGTGAGCACATTAAAAGACCCCTACCATATGCACCTTCGGGGAGCAACTCCCCATGATTTTATGGACATTGTGGCTGCGGGAGGAAGAATTGAAGGTGATATCAAGGCAGGCATAGTCAAGGATAGCGGCATAGAAAATGGTTTAGGCAAAAGGTGGACTAATAGGGAGAAAGAAGAAAAGGCACAAATGATACAGGGGCAATTTAATTGGAAGAATCAGTACACCAGAGGTGGGAACCAATGGCCCAAGAGAAACTTTGGTTTTGAGCCCATGGTAAATTAAACGGCGCATACAGGCACAAGGCCCCAGATTGTTCACTCTGGTCCACTGAATCAGCAAACACAAGATAGGTTTGTGACCAGAAACTTCCGAAGGGTGGACCCCATTCCCATGACATATGCCGAATTATTTCCTCAGCTGCGGGAAAAGGGGATGGTATCTGCAATCCCTAGGACGCCCGTTGCGAACCCTCCTCCACAGTGGTATGATCCTGGGGTTCATTGTGAGTACCATGCTAACTCTCCTGGCCATACTATTGACCGATGTTGGGCTTTCAAGCATAAGGTGCAATCGTTAAGAGACGCAGGATGGTTAGCTTTTGATGATAAGCAACCGGGAGTCCAGGGGAATCCTTTGCCCAAACACGAGGAAGGAAGTGGTTAACATATCAGGGAGGTTCCTAAATCAATGGTTTCAGTTGTTGTCCACCAAGGCTAAAGTGATGGAGTACCAAACTTTTGACTATCTAATCCTTTTTAGTTGATGTTCTTTTGTTTTCCATTATTATTTGCTTTTTGTAATCCGTGGACGCTTGTGTCTCGGAATAGTTTCTATATTCAATAAAATGAGTCATGCATTTCGTTATCTCACTTGCATCATGAGTCCAATTGCCAAATTCTGTTTGCTTATGTTTCATACCAAAATAGGGAAAGTAATATTGCTAGTGTTCATGAGTTAGAAAGAGATGTTCAAGGATGAAACAATCATTAAATTCAAATGTTATGAAGAAGCATCTTACCTTCCAAGGAATTCAACGAAGCGGCTGCACTGTTCTAATAATTTCCTATCAATTAATCACTCATGTTTTGATCAAATGATGGATGGCCCTCTTTGGCCGACCAGTTATCCCTAAAAAGAACCCAAACAATGATTTACCATTTGTCAACCAAATTGAGCCTTTATGTTAAACCAGCTTTTTCTTAAAAGTCAGATCATCAAAAATCCAACCTGGGTTTGGGTCCCTTAGCGTTTGGCAAATCATTTGAGACAATAGTCGTTACCAAAAGGATGGCAGGCCATTGTTCTGCTACCCAAAAGAAAGTCAAAGAAGAAAATCCCTTGCAACCCCTTTTGAGCCTGAAAGATTCATTTCTTGATTAACCCGTCAAAGGATCACACTCCACATTGGGGCAATTTTTTTTTAAAAAAAAAAGATTGGTCCCAATTGAAGTTCAAATGAAAATGAAGTCAGGATTCCTTTATAAAAGAAAAAGTGAAAGTTGTAGTAAAAGAAGGAAAAGAAGATGAAAAGGGAGAAGAAAGAAAAATATGGGACATACTACATATGTGATCTTTGACCAAATTACCCTCGATGAAATTGATAAATTTTGAGCCTTATTTAAATCTTTCTTTCTTCAACCCATACCCTTAGCCTACATTACAGTCCAAATGAAAGTCCTGACCAGATTGGTATACATTGCTGTCTTAAATGATTTGTCAAACTCAATGCTGAGTCTGAACTACGTAATGAGCTGATCCTGAAAAGGTACGTAGGCAGCTTGTTTAAATAACAAGTTCGGTCAACATCTTGCAAAGTGCCTAAAATCGAACTGGGGGCATAAAACATTATTTGGGGTGGTATTTTTAAGCCTTAGTTTTCCTTTTATTCTGAAAACCTACATCCCAAAGCTTACGTTTCGTCCAGAGTCTTAAAGACCATCTTGAGATCAAAATATGGGTTGATGAAACTGGGGCAGTTGAAGAGAATGACAGTCGTCCAGGCTAGGAAATCAACGTTATACGGCTCTTGAATACTGGTATGAATTTTCCCCTATGATAGCATTGAAACATGGTAAACATTTATTTTGTGCAGAGGGCCTTTTGATTTAGCAAGTTGATGTCATAGTTGCATAATCATTCATCGTTCCTTTTAAAAAAAAAAAAAGAAAAAAAAAGAAAAGGAAACCTTCTTACTCTTCAGAATGTTAAAAGAGGATAGATAGTCAAAAGGTTTCAAAATCCCTAGTAGTTTCTACAACAAGATACTTGTGGAGAAAAAGCAGCCTAACTGGGGCAAATGTTATGTCAAGTTACAAAGAGAATCCAACAATAGAGTCAAGATCAGTGGCAGATGAATTTAACTGGGGCAAATTTTGAGTTGAGTCTCAGTAGGTCCCATTCAAGCACCTTCTTATCAGATTGGAATATGAAATCAAAGTCAAGATCAGCTGTAGGTCCATTCAACTGGGGTAGATTTTGTGATTTTCATTTGAGCTCAGTCAATCACTTTTATGACTGGATGAATAAAGAAGATTAAGCCAAGATCAGTTACAGATCCATTCAAATATGGCGAGCTTCATGTAGAGACCAAAGATGAGGTCATTGATCACAAGCGCATTGGGAGAAAAGATTCATGCATTGTCATGCATTACCCCAAATTTCATGCATTGTCACACATTTCATGCATTACCTAAATTTCATATATTGTCATGCATTTCATGCATTACCATACATCTCATGAATTGCCATGTACTTTATGCATCACCTAAATTTCATGCATTGCCATGCATTCCATGCATTACCATACATCTCATGCATTACCATGCATTTCATGCATTATCTACATTTCATGCATTATCATCCATTGCATGCAGTACCTACATTTCATGTATTCCATACATTTCATGCATTGCCTTATATTTCACACATTACCACACATCTCATGCATTGCATGTATTACCATGCATCCCATACATTGTCATGCATTTCACGCGTTACCATACATCTTATGCATCACCATTGTGCGTTTCATACATTACACAAAAAAACAAAAATGCATACATATGATCACAAGTTAGTAACATGCATATCAATAGCCACATATCACTACATTATAAGTTAGCAACATGCATACATATAGCAGCATATCATTGCATTCTAGCAGCACAAGCAGCAATAGAGCACTCTTCACACTTGTCTTAAGCTTTCGAACGATTATTTGACATCCTTGATGGAGAGATTTCAGTTGTGTTGGGGTAACTGACCCCAAGCACACATTGGTTTACTTGGAAAACTAGGGAAAGTTGACCCCAGACACACGTTGATTTATTTTGAAAGGGGGCAACAGATCCCAAAGATAGGGGATTCACTCATTGACATTCGGATTTTACCCCAAGTGCATTTTCCAAATAGAGTAACAACTTTCCCGACTTTGCTTTCACACCTTGTTACTGGTTGAGATGGCTGGATCATCATGTCCCTACGGTTCGGATTCTTACATTCGAAGCAAGCCATCATTGTGTCCCATGGCTGGATCGTCGTGTCCCTACTGCTTGGATTCTTACATTCGAAGCAAGCCATCATTGTGTCCCATGACTGGATCATCGTGTCCCTACGGCTCGGATTCTTACATTCGCAGCAAGCCATCCCTGTGTACCTCAACCTGGATTCTTACATTCAGTGCAGATCGTCTCTGGTTGGCAGAAATAAACAACTCTTGATTAACCTGAAAAGCCATAGAGCGTTGAATGGCTTGGCTAAAATAGGTGTCTTTTATCTTTGCAGGCTTATTGCTACAAAAAACGTAGGAGAGTTCCTACCGTTACATTGAAGCAACTAAGCCTACAAAGAAGGGCAGCTGTAGACACCCTATTTTTGCCCTAGCCAAATAGAACACTGGGTCCCCTTTTATTTTATTATTATTATTATTATTATTATTATTATTATTATTTTATTATTATTATTATTATTAATTTATTATTATTATTTTCCTATATTATTAGTACTTTACTATTATTTTTCTAGTATTTTTATTATTATTATTATTATTATTTTTCATTGTTATTATTATTACTAGTACTTTTATTATCTTTATTTCATTTTTTACTTTACTATAATTATTTTTATTTTTCATTTATTGTTTTTGATATATTATTATTATTATTATTATTATTATTATTATTATTATTATTATTATTTTTATTATTATTAGCATTAGTATGCTATTTTGGCTATTATTATTTTTATTATTATTTTTAGTATTATTGCTTTATTTTTATTAATATTAATACTATTATTATTTTACCAATAGTATCTTAGTTTTTATTTTTACTATAATTATTTATTATTATTAGTAGTAGTATTATTATTATTACCCTATTGATACTAATATTATTATGATAATTATTATTATTATTATTTCCTTTTTCATTATTACCATAAGAATAAAAGAATAAAAAAAAGAAAAAGAAAAATAAAATCCCTAAAGGAAAGTTGTTTTAGGGTTTTGGAATTTTTTTTATATAATGGCAATAAGGGTTCACACAAGAGGGGGAGGCGGAGCACGGACAGCACAGCGGAGGCGCACAGGAAACCAAAGAAAAAAAAAAAGAGTCTGCTTCTTCTTCTTCTTCTTCCAGAACACCCGTCATCTTCTTCCCTCTTCCCCTTGATCTCTGGCCACTCCCATCAACTCCGACAACCCCAGCAGCCATTGGAGGTACGCACACAGCATCTAACACACGCAGCAGCAACAACCACCGTCGCCCCAGCCACCACAGCCGAGAGCCACTCAGCTTTGCAGCCCCTCTGCACAGCTCCGGCAACACCATTGCTACCTCCTTCATCCTCACACTCCACCAACATCCAGCAGATTCCACGGCCACGCAGCTCTAGCAATCCTCCCAGCCACCGAAGCCTGCTGCTTCTTCTCTGCGCACAGGTCCTGCTGCTGCCGCATGAACCGCCACCTCTCCGGCCACTTATAGTCGCCGTCGCTTCCCCACAAGCCTCCAGCAACCATCGCCGTCTCTGGCATCCTTCCCCGTGCCGTCAGCCCACGGTGAGTCTCCTGCCCTTCCGCATGCAAACACGTGAATACACACGCACACAAACACGATGCACACACACACACACGCTGAAACTCACAGTGAGTTTCCTGCCTTCAGACACACACACAACACTCATACCTTTTTTTTTATATATTTTATTTTATTAAATGTTTGTATACCCCTTGTGATAATCCATGATCAGTTTTCATTTTATTTTATTGTAGGTTTTATTTTTTTTTTTATTTTTTTTAATTTTCCTGCAACATGTGTCTCAGAATTTAATGTCCATGTTCATATTTTGTGATATTTATTGCAATCTTGAGGTTTATATTGTTATCATATGAGTTTAAAGGTTTTAATATTAATATCCATATTAATTTTTTATTTTTATTTTTTTTTCTAGTGTATCATTGTTTATATAAAATAATTACTGTCATGTTGTAAAGTATTTATTAAGGTGTTTTTCACATTATATGTGTATTATTATTATGGTCTTATTTTATTTATTTATTTATTTTTTTGGGTATTTATGATTTATTGTTATAAATTAACTTTAGTATTGACATCATGTTTTATATATGTGTAAACTTTTTATATGTTTTAATGACTAGTATACATGTTCATATTTTCACTTCTTGTTATATTATTCAAAGTTCTAGATTTGCAGTTGTATTATTCAAACTCTCATTATCTTCATATTATTGCATATATTGTATATTTATTTTAGGGATTGGCTAATTCCATAATTTCATCTTATTTGTTTACATGTTTGTTTTTAACTTTTAGGGTTTGATTTATTGGCGAGTTCTTAAATGTTTCCTTATTCTTAATATTAGGGTTTGTTAGTGCTATGTTAAAGTTTTGATTATTTATAATTAGGGTTTTGCATGTATTTGTTAAATGTATTATTATCATATTGTATAGTTATTAAAATTATGATATATATGTATTATTAGTATAGTAGTATTATTATGGTATAATATTAATATTTACGTATTAAGATATGTATATTATTGTGGTATATGTGTATTAGTATTCTAGTAGTATTGTTATAATATATGTGTATTACTATTGCTAATAGTGTGATATAGGTATATTATCATTCTAATAATATTATTATTGTACAATGTTAGTACTTACGTGTTACGATATATAATATTAAAATATTGTTTTAACATTTATATGTTATTAATATTATGAGATATATATATATATATATATGTATCACTATCATAGTAGAATAGTTATTACATGTAGTGTATTATCATTATGATGTATTAGCCTTATTATTATCATATATATATATATATATATATATATATATATATGTATATATTATTTTTTACTATTTTCTATGTTTCTATTGTATTACAATATTTACTATTTCTAGTATTTTTGTATTATTGTATTAAGTATTTTCGTATTTATATCCCTATGATTTTAATGCGGGGGTATGAGCCTTCGGGCTTCACGTACCTTAAAGCTCTGAGGGAATATATGTATATATTTATTTATATATTTATTTATTTATTTTTCATATGTAATTATAAATTCATAAAAAATGAGTAATTTAAAGACTTATTAGATTAACTTAGGGATAATTTCAGATTAATTAGGTACCGTTCGTAAGAACGGGCGCGTAGGGGGTGCTCGTACCTTCCCCTCGCGTAACCGAACTCCCGAGCCTAACTCTGGTAATGTAGACCTATTTTACCCCTAACGGGGTAGTCATCACGTATTCTAACCACACTAAAGGTTAGTAGCGATTCCGACCTTTTCCACAATTTTCCTTGAAAATATAATCATTTTAATTTCGCCACCCGGGGCACACGCGCTCCCGGGACATCGCGACAATACCCATATGCATTCTTGATTTCAGGAAGAGCTGACGGCCACCCACATAGCAGTCCCATACCAAATATATTACATAGCCTCACTTATGGTGAAGGAATACCATGGTTACATACGCAGTGTCTTAGGAGCTCACAAGATCACAACACTCTCCCAGAGACTAACCACACATCAACACTACAATAACAAAAACATTACATATCTAGACATACTAATCCAGCAACCAAAACTATTACTCACCTGAACAGTTGTGGATATTTCCAATGTATTTCCGTCTCCAATTCCTAAGAAGCTTCCTCAACCATGTGATTCCACCACAACACTTTCACTAATGGTATCTCTTTGGTATGCAACTTCTGAATTTTATGGTCTAGAATTTGAACAGGTATCTCTTCATACACCAAAACATCCCCAATCTCGATCTAGAGATTCGTAACTAATCACATGAGATGGATTTGGTACGTACCTCCTCAACATGGATACGTGAAACACATTGTGGATCCTAGAGAGCGTTGGGGGTAGTGCAATCCTGTAGGCTACCGGGCCCACTCATTCAAGTACCTCGAATGGCCTGATCTACCTTGGGCTCAGCTTGCCCTTCTTCCCGAATCTCATCACTCCTTTGTGGGTAGATTCGAGTGCTACTACTCACATAAGTATGTCAATCCAAGGCTGCCTAAGAAGCCAAAAGTTGGTTGATGTTGAAAGATTCATCTACGTAGGCGACGAAAATAAAGTTGAGGTTGAGGCAATTAAAACATTTAGATTTTTATTTAAATCTGATTGTATTTTGGATTTGGAAGAAACATATGTGGTGCCATTTTTTAGACAGAATTAAGTTTCAATTTCTATATTGGAAAATTTTGGTTATTTTTTTTCTTTTGGAAATAATAAATTTTGGCTTTTTAATTATTCAAATATGGTTGCAACCAGATCTTCCGTTGAAAATTTATATATGTTGGATACTATTGCCTCTAATAATGAGTCCTTGCATATTAGTTCACAAGGTACTAAATGCAAATTAACTGAAGAGGATTTCGCCACCTTATGACACAAGTGGTTAGGACATATCTCTAAACAGAGAATGGAAAGGCTTGTGTCAGACGAAATCCTAGGACCCCTTAACTTAACAGACTTTAGAGTTTGTGTGAAATGTATTAAGGGTAAACTGACAAATAAAAGAAATTTGGGTGCCATTAAAGCCTCAGGTGTCTTAGAACTGATATATGTGGTCCATTCCTTATGGCTTCTTGGAATGGACAACAGTATTTTATCACGTTCATAGACGATTACTCGCATTATGGGTACCTTTATTTGATACATAACAAGTCACAATTTCTGGACATGTTCAAGACTTTCAAAGCCAAAGTTAAGAACCAACTAAGCAAGAAAATTAAGGCCATCAAATCTGATCGTGATGATGAATACTATGGTAGATATGACGGATTAAGAGAACAATGTCCAGGACCCTTCGCTAAATTCCTAGAGGAATGTGGTATCGTCCCATAGTACACCATGCTAGGAAAACCTAGCATGAATGGTGTTGCTGAGAGACAAAACAGGACGCTTAAGGATATGGTAAGAAGTATGATTAGTCATTCTTCTTTACCAAAATCTCTCTGGGGAGAAGCACTAAAGACTGTAGCATATATACTAAATAGGCTGCCAAGCAATGCAGTAGCTAAAACTCCTCATGAACTTTGGACTAGAAAAAAGCCAAGTATTAGGCATTTACACATTTGGGGTTGTTTGACTGAGGGTAAGCCTTATAGACCTAATGAAAAGAAACTGGACCTAAGGACAATTCGATGCTACTTTGTTGGGCACGCTGAGAGGTCAAGGGGTTATAAATTTTATGATTTCTCGACAAGGACCTTCTTTGAGATAGCAAACGTCAGGTTTCTTAGGGAAGTTGAGTTTGTGGGGGGAGATAAGGTTAGGTATATTGTCTTTGAGAAGGAATTTATTTCTCTTCCTAGCTAGTATTGTTATTGAATTTGTTCAAGAAAAAATACAAGACAATATCATTGTACTCCCTACACAAAATGAGGATATTGCTCCAGAAGAGCAAACTCAACAACCTCAAGAAGTGATGCCATTAAGGAGATCCACTAGAAAAAAGAAATGCAATTTCAGATGATTGTATTATCTTTCTCCAAGAACATGAGTTTAACATAGGTGTCGTGAAAGATGATCTAATCAATTTTCGTCAATTCAAACAAAGTTCTAATTCTCATAAGTGGATTGATGCCATGAATGATGAGATGAATTCCATGAAAGCAAAGGACATTTGGGATCTCTTCAAATTACCCGAAGGTGTGAAGCCCATTCGTTGCAAATGGATATTTAAGACCAAGAGGGATTTAAGGGGTAATATTGAGAGATATAAGGCACATCTAGTTGTCTTAATGGTGACATTGATGAAATGATTTATATGGTGCAGCCTAAAAATTTTATTTCTAGAAATCTAGAAAATATAGTCTTCAAATTAAAGAAATTCATCTATAGGCTCAAGCATGCTTCCCGTCAATGGTATCACAAGTTTCATCAAGTAATCATCTTGTATGATTTTAAGATAAATTTGGTTGATGATTATGCATACCATAAGGTCAGTGGGAGTAAGGTTATATTCTTGGTTTTATATGTCGATAACATATTGCTGGCGAGTAGTGATATAGGCTTATTACATGAAACCAAGATATTTTTGACCAAAAATTTTGAGATGAAAGATCTTGGGGACGCCGCTTTTTTATTAGGAATTCAGATACATTAAGATCGCTCTTAAGGTATACTTGGGTTATCAAGAAAGAGCTATATCGAAAGGTTATTTGCTAGATTTGGCATGAAAGATTGTCACCCTGGAGATACACCCACAGCTAAGGGAGAAAGGTCCAGTCTCAGTCAATGCCCCAAGACTAAGGTTGAAAAGAAGGAAATGCAGAAGATTCCTTATGCGTCAGCTGTTGGGAGTCTTATGTATGGTTAGGTATGTATGCATCCAGATTCGATGTACATAGTTGGAATTTTAAGCAGATATTTGAGTAACCCAAGATTGGATCAATAGAAGGCAGCCAAAAGGGTTATGAGGTATCTTCAGAGAACAAAAGACTACATGCTCACCTACAAGAAATGAGATCAACTTGAGATCATTAGGTATTCTGATTCTAATTTCACTGGATGCCAAGATAGCAAAAGATCCACTTTGGGTTATATCTATCTGCTGACTAGAGGTGCTATTTCCCGGAAGATTGTTAAGCAGACTCTTATAGCTCCTTTTACTATGGCAACATAATTTATAGCATGCTACGAGGCATCTAATCAAGGAATTTGGATGTGGAATTTTTTCAAGGGGCTGCATGTCTTGGACGAGGTTGAAAAACCGCTCAAGATCTATTATGACAATAAGTATGCGGTGTTGTATTCAAACAACAACAAAAGCTCCACCAAGTCAAAGCATATTGACATCAAGTTTTTGGTGGTTAAGGAAAGGGTTCAGAGTCGTTAAGTGTCAATAGAATATATTGGGACAAACTCCATGCTTGCAGATCCACTCACCAAGGGTTTACCGCCCAAGGTGTTTCATGAGCACACTGCTAGTATGGGTGTCGTCTTGTTTGACGATGTTGCGGTTTAGTTGGAGTTTGTATTTGATTTTATTCTCTGCAAAATAAAGTAATAAAGGAATGTATTTTTATGTATTTGTGACTCTGAAGGTTATCTTCCTTTTGGAAGAGTTAAAGACTAAGGAACTAAGGTTAATCTCATAAGGAATAAGGTAGGATCAATTGGGATAGAGAAGAACACAAGTGAGGCACTTAAGGATTTGACTGTGGAAGATCAAAACTCTCTGCTATAAGCTGTTGGACAATCAAATCAGATACATCTATGGATCCAGGTATTTATTCATCATTTAGGTTTTTTAATTGAATAATATGATGATCTTGGGTTATTAGCTTTTATGGATTAAAACTTATTAGAAATAACACAAGTGCGAGCACTTGATCAATGCTCCTACATAAGTGCAACCTTCACTTGAAGATCACTCACAAATGGAGAGTAGAATGGAGAGCTAGTGCTCAGTAAATGTTTGCTTTAAGATCAATTGGAATACTTGAAGAAAAAGTACAAAGATGCTACAGAGACGACCATCCGTTTGTGAGAGGATAACAAAGTAGCGAGCAATAAGTTCTAGAGGAGGAAGGAGGGATGCGAGAGGTTATTGGGGCCTTCGAGGAGTTATCGTGAAGGTGAGAAGGAGGTTGTTGCTTATCTGAAGAATAAGATGAACGATTTGGAGTGTGCGAAGGCGAGAGCCAAGATGAGAGTTGAGTCTTGGAAGAAGTAGTTTGTGGAATTAGAAGCTAAGGCAATTTTTTTGAGTGGCAACTGGCGAGTGGGTGATGGATGACTATCCATAAAGCGGACACTAAATTCCAATCTTGCAATTTAAAATAATAATATAACCAAAAGTGCTTCTATAGAACTTTTAACCTCAACTTTGATATCACTACTTCACATTAGTCAGGAAGAAATAATATATAATCCTTGTTGGGATTTTGTGGAGCCTAGTTGCGTCGACCCAAAATAATGTTGCATATCTTTTAATGAAAGATTTCTTACTCAAGGCTTAGTCGATGGCCGTCATTTTTGAGAGCAAAAGAGAAAACATTGTATAGCCGTGCTCTCTATTTTTCTTCCTGAATATAGTGAAATCCCTGCAACTCCATGGACATAGGCAAATTTACCGAACCATGTAAATATTGTCTTGTGCATGTGATTGTTCTGTTTGTGTGTGTATTTTGCTTCGATTTTGTTTCTCATAGGTTTTGGGAATTTTGTGTTTATTCCCAACAATCCTAACAATCAACTATATGCTTCACATGAAAAAAGTTGTGCAATCTCCCAATAGAGAATTAGTAGATAGGGCAACTCAGTTTTTAGTTGGAAGGCTTAACTCAGTTTTAATGTTCCACATCTATATTACATTAAGTAAAATACTTATTTTTATCAAAATTCCATAAATTCCATACTTATAAGTTTACGATGTTGGGGACTTAAGTTTCAAACTTTGGATTCTTAGAAAGAAAAAATACAATACAAAAAGATAATATCTTATCTAGTTAAAAAATAAGATGATTCTGTCATTATCATTTTCCAACAGCAAGAAAACATTTTCTTGCACAGTTAATCCATAAAAAACCAACATGTGTCAAACAATGCAAGTAAACCAAAATCAAACCCAAGTCCACTAATTTTTTCGTAGGACTAAGCAACTATCTAGGGGAAACTATCAATACCACAATACTAGAAGTTTGAGACTAAATTTCATGAACTTACACCCAGAGTACTACCCTCAAACGAAGTGAACTCCTAACAACTACAACTTTCTATGATGCAAAGGGGGTAAAATCAAATATTAACAATTTATACCTTTCCACATTTTCAGATGCTCTAAGATGCAAAGGGGGTAAAATCACCATGTTAAAGGATGAATGGTGAGTGCAAAGAATGTTGAATGCTTTAGCCCTCAATTCTCAACGACAGCTATCACAAAATGGAGCAAAGATGACAAACTAAAAAGGAACAGCTGAAAATGATCAATCATTTTGGGTCAACGCCCAGTCAAAATCAAAACATGAGATGCCAGAGCAATTTCATAAATGCGAGGGGCTGCGAGTCGGCAAGGGTGCGTGAAGAATCATACCAGAGTTGAAGGAACAACGTTCGAGAGACTTAGATATGTGAGTTAAGAGTTCAAATCGCCCAACGATCGTAGGTCATTCACCAATTGAAGAACCCTAGACCCGAAGCTTGAAGAACTCAACTCGACCACAAGCACTAGCACTCCAGTGAGGAACCCAACTCGACCACAGTTGGTGTCGCAAGCAAGGGTTAGCGAGCTTGGGCTTCATGTTCATTCAAAGAATGAGGGAGGAAACTATCCTGAAGAACGAGGGGCTGCGAGTTAGCGAGAGGAGAATGACTGAGCCGTGGTGACAACAGGGCTGCGAGTCAGCGAGAGGGTGTTGCTAGGGAGTGAAAGAGGGAAAGGATGAGGTTTGGAGGGAAAGGAAGGGAGAATGGAGGGAAAGGAGGACTGGGGGAAAGGACTGAAGGACGTTTTTATATTTTTCTAATAAAACCACTATTAGTGACGATTTTCCCAAACTGTCACTAAGAATCGACTAGTAGCGACGAATTTCCCAACCATCACTAATAATAGCTAAATAAATTATTTCTTTATTACAAACCGTCACTAGTAATAGAGTAGTAGCGACGAATTTTCCAATCGTCACTAATAATAGTTAAATAAATTACTTCTTTATTTTTAAATAAAACAATATTAGTGACGATTTTCACAAACTGTCACTAATAATCGAATAGTAGCGATGAATATTTTAACTGTCACTAATAATAGTTAAATAAATTATTTATTTATTTTTTAAATAAAACACTTTTAGTGATTATTTTAATGAACCGTTACTAATAATAGACTAGTAGCGATGAATTTCTAAACCGTCACTAATAATAATTAAATAAATTATTTCTTTATTTTTTAAATAAAACACTATTAGTGATGATTTTCACAAACTGTCACTAATAATTGACTAGTAGCGAGGAATTTCCCAACTGTCACTAATAATTGTTAAATAAATTATATCTTTATTTTTTAAATAAAACACTATTAGTGGCGCTTTTTAGGAACCGTCACTAATAATCGACTAGTAGCGACGAATTTCCCAGCTGTCACTAATACAGTTGACTTTTCTACTAGTACAATGCTATTAGTGGCGGTTAATAAATCGTCACTAATAAGTTCATTTTAGTGACGCAATGAAACCGTCATTAATACCCCAAGAATCGTCACTAATATTTTCCCGAAATAGTTTTCGTGTGAAAAGTGGTATCCCGCGATGGTTTGAGCGGGAAAACTGGTTTTTAGTACTGACGGAGGTATTAATGACAGTTTGAAATTCGTCACTAAAAGTGTAGTATTAATGATACTTTTGATAATAACCTTCACTAATACTGAACTTTTAGTAACAAATTTCAAATCATCACTAATACCTCCGTCACTAAAATCCAGCTTTCTTGTAGTGAAACCAAGCAAAGCAATCTCGAATTCACTCCACTACCCTACTTTTTTTTTTCTTTTTTTCTTTTTTTTTTTTTTCTGCTGGGCTTGAAGATAGCCCATGAGGATAAAACTACCCACCACCAAAGAAGCACAACAATTGGCAATAGAAGTGTTAGCGAGTCAAGTTACTCATAAGCTATTCAGATTCGATTCATCCCTTAAGTCGACTCAACTCAATTTTATTCAAGTTTGAGAAGAGTTCGAGCTATTCAAGTATTTTGAGCATAATTGAGGTTTTTAATTTTTTTTTTTTTTAATTTTTTGAGAAGGTTACTTCATTAGAAGGGAAGAGACAAGCAAGCGGCTTAAAACTTCCAAAAGGGTATACAAGAAAGAGAAAAAAGGAACTAGAATGGAAGAGAGCAAGAATCACCTTCCTTGCTTAGAAAAATACAATAGAACTCCTCCCAATCTAGATTAGATAGATTAGACCTAGTTCAATGGAACAAATTTTATAAACATCTATCATATACAATTGAGGTCGTGGAATATTTCTCCTTAAAGATTCATTCCTCTTCTTCCAGATCTCCCAACAAATAACTGCCATAATTGTTGCTGTCAATCTTCTAAGAAACCGCTTAAGTTTAGGGAAACTCCATGCGGAGAATATTGAAACCAATATTATTTGTTGGTTTTGTCATGCTTCCTATTATGGTTTGGAACTCTTGAGAGGGTCCTCACCTAGGACAATCTGAAGAAAAGGGGTTGGATGACGGCTTATAGTGCCCAATGTGCCTCTAGGCTCAAGAGTCCGTCACTCATTCACTACACCTTTGTAAACAATGTGTGGTCTCATGGAATCATGCGGACAATTGGAGATTTTCTTTAGGGTCTGGTTGCAACCTTTCTTTTAGGACCCCAAAGAGCAATTGCTAGGGCCCTTTGTGCACCAATCATTTGGAAAATTTAGAGGGGTGCTGGTATGATCTTATGTGACTCGAGCACAAACCTGGCCAAGGTGTACCTATACTCACTGCAGAATTTGTTCACGTGGACCATATCAGATTAGGTGGATTGGATGGACTTCCTAGGCATCCTTCCTCTTTTATGGAGATCCTGTTTGTAATATTTTGAAAGGAAAACCTTTTAATGTGTTACTATGGTCCTGATACATGTAGATGAACACCAATTTGATCTAAAAGTTTAAGCCTATTGGGAAAAATAGTGGAATAACCGATTTTTCATTAGAACTTAGAATTTTTTGGCTAACCCTTTTTAGAGCAATACTCTAGACTTCTTGGAGCCATGTTCGGGGTGCTTAGATAGTGATTTTATCACTGGATGACAAAGGAAGTCTTTTCTCTCTCTCTCTCTCTCTCTCTCTCTCTCTCTCTCTCTCTCTCTCTCTCTCTCTCTCTCTCTTTTTCTTTTCTATTTAAAATGCAACACTTACATAATTGTAGTAACCATTCTGCGAATGAGTGTCATTATGGGTGTTGAGAGGCAAATCATCAGGATAGGTTGGTCACCTTCCCTATGCACAAGTGTACTCTCAAATTCTAAATTTGGCTTTTTTTTTTTCTTTATTTTCCTTATCTTTTCAAAAAAATAAGGTGGCGACTCCATTTTCAAAAGTTTTAACCCCTTTTTTACCAAAATCATTTTTTTAAACCCCCCCCCTCCCCCCCCAGCGCGGCGAACAGATTCTGTGTCGACAAACCCCATTAACCTTAAGCAATGAAAAATATTCAAGTTTGAATGTGAAGCGAGCAAGAAGAAGATCTCTTGCTAATAGAATGAATTCTGCAAATTAAAATATGGATGAGAAGCTTTTAAGTTAGTCAAACAAATTCTGAAAGAGGGTAGAGCGAGAAGTGATATATACCATTAGCTTCATTCAGTTCATCCTTGTTAGAATGGAGAGACTTCTCTACCTTTCATTCAGTACAATGGTTTGACTCTCGGCTTAAATTTGCAATGATTTGACTCTTGGATTAAATTTGCAACCTACTCTTCTAGTGGGGTATGCCTTTTTAATCTTCCGCAGTCATTTGTACTCTTTCTATGGGAGTTTAAGAGCAAACATAGTTAAAGTTCATCATCAGCATTTAGGGTTTGTTTGGATAAAATATTTTGATTGGAAAAAGCAAAGAAAATAAGAAGGAAATAATTTTTCACTATTTTTTTTTCTCTACATCAAATTGTACTAAATATGAAAATTTATTTTAATTTGTAAATTATATTTTTATTTGGTATATTTCTTATTTTCTTTCTTACAATTTTTTCATATTCTCTTTTCCTTTTCCGTGAGTTTTTCCAAGTTACAAATGGGTGATCAAATTATTCACGTTAATGAAAATAAGATTTCCAAGGCCGTAAATTTTTGGGATCAATAATTCTCTCCATCATGGAGGTTCATTGCAATTTATGTAATGGAAATTGTTTTAACATTTACAAATAATAAGATAATTATGTACAAGTTGGAATTTTCCAACACTAACATCTTTATAAAAAAAGAATATTGGCGTTAATCACATTAGGACATAAATTTTCACTTCAGAAATCTTTAACTGCAGACATAACCAAGATCTCTACTTCAGCAATCAAAGTATCATTAACTAGGAATCCCTTTGATATGTCATTGATAGTACTTTGTGGCAAGAACGCAGAGACACCCCGACCCCGACCTGGGGCACTAAACCAATGACTTTCTGCAAGAAAATAGATTGAATTTTTAGTGAGTCAAGAAAATAAAATATATAGCAAGTCAATGAACAAAAAATTTAAAGTTTACATGGACTTAGCATTTAATTTTTCTTCATTTTTATCATATAAAAATAATTTATAATTTATAATAATATTTTTTATAGAGACAAAATACAATGAAAAATATATAACTTTCTTATTTTCCTTTCATTTTCTTTTCTCAAACAAAATCTTTGATTCAAACAGATCCTTAATTCACAAAAATAAAAAAGATGTAGATACTAGTTTAACTCATAAGGCGGTCTAACTACCAGTAAATTCGTGGTGGTTATTGCTGAATTGATTCTTTATCCGTAACTTGTATTGTGCATACAACTTTCTCTTCGGAGGAAGCGTCTCCGACGCATCTAATAATATGTAAAATGATATGCTCGTGGACGTTCCCTTCAAGTCACCCTTGGGATAAATAAGTAATTTCCTAAAAGCAATACAAAAACCAAACCCAGAGATATATTAATGCAGTCAATTAATATTTATTTGGTGCTTAAGAACTTAAATAAATTTTCTTTTTGAAGAGCACATGATTAAGATCTAAGGTACCATTTTCGGCCTCCGACCATGAAGGCATCAGAAAACATCCAATCTTTGGTTGAAAACCCTGTGATCTTCCATGTGTATAGACCATTTAGGGGTTCAATTTTGACCATTGATAAACATTCTCCTCTTCCATTGTTCTTAACCACAAAAACTTCAGCTCCAAGCACACAACAGTCATCAATGAGAAATCCTTTGGACTCATCTTCGAAAGTGCTTAGGGAGATCAGTTTGTCAAAGCCCCATTCAGTCTTCAACCCATGAAAGCGTTTTGCTCTTGCACCACTGTCTGATAATTAAGCATAGTTTGGAGCAATTAAAGTAGTCAAAAAAATTAAAAAGAATAGGAGAATGCATAGTTGACTAAGTATATAAGAAAAAATTGAACTTTGCCCGATTCGAAACTTCAAAAACATTATTATCCTTGCGTTTGGGAGTGTGAATTTTAAAATTTAGATTCAAATTTGTATTATTTTAGATAAAATGTTGTATAATATTACATTAGCGCCGCATTTAGGGTCATAGATTTCGGACCTTTGATTCAAAATCCAATACTACTCTAAATTTGCACAAATATATTTCTTTCTTCATTTTTTCTTGTAAAAAATGTAACGAATTAATGAGTAAAATCTTAATTGCGAACATCACTAACATTTATTTTTATCATTATTTTTAATTGTGTTGAAATAAATTTTATTTTTTAATGGCATTTGATATTGATATATATATAGCTAGAGAGAGGGTGAGAGAGAAGGAAAAATGATTATGATTATTTTTTTAAATAAATTTTTTTATCCAAACAGAACTTTAGCTAGCCAAGTATAATTTATGGGAGGAGTGAAATTAAATTACCTTGAATGGTTAGGTACTTGTCCCGGATTTGATCATAAAGAAAAAATTTGAAGTCTACATTTATCTCCCAACTTGGAGGAAGACCGCCTGGCTCCCCTAGTACCAAATACAAGGAGAGGTAGCCATTTCCATTTCTTCTCTTGTTTCCATTTGGGTACAGGGACAATCTCCTTAAGAAGTTAGAAGAAAAAGAAATCTATGATCATGTTACAACAATAACTATATAAAAATTTTCTTGATGCCAGAAGAATTGAATCACGATAAAAAATTTAAACTAACTATTCAAATAAATAGAATAAAATATCGACAAAGCATAGAATTAAAGAATGGTTGTTCACGTAGCTACATATATAACCATTTTCCCGTTATTTGAATCCAAAAAAGTGAGACATGAAACAACTTGATACTACTTTAGTGGATCTAAATGTTGACGGGAGATATTTTTGAACCATTGCACCTAAGTATATTTTGATTTTTTTAACTAATGTCACTGTTGATCGAGGATCTAATTTAGTTATAATACCATTTCCATCCGCCAGCATCAAAAGAACCAGTTCCATATTTTTCCACTTCTGTGCTTACGAGTAATGAGAAAGCCTCGATTTTAAATATGTAATGAGCTGGTGGAGCATCTCTCAATGACCTTGTGATTCCTGCAATATAATATATTCACAGAGTAATTAGCGATTCTCAGATCAACTTGATTAATTTCCTTGCGTTGCATTAATGGTCAAAAAATTATTTTACCTATGTTTAGAAGAGATATTGAATCTTAAAAAAAAAGAAAATTTTATCGTTTGATTTGGTAAAATCATGCTGGGTCTGATCTAAACATCGGCCGGTACCATACTTAACCCAAAGAAATTAGGTGGAGGATTATAAAAGGAAAGGAAAGGAGTTTCAAAGTACGTTTCCCTAATGTAAGGAGTTAATATTTGGTATAACGGGACAATATGATTTTATCATATATTTGTGTTTTGAATTTAACAAACTACACACATGGTAAAGTCTGATTAATAGATACCCATGTAATATTAGCATGTTAAGCTTTACCTTCGTGATCAACATTGGGCGGGGGAGAAGGGGGAAGCCGGGAGGAATGGGCGGCGGAAGGAGGTGTGGGCGGGGGCAGCGGTTCTGCTGGCGTTTCTACAGGGGGACAGGTGGCGGTTGGCATGGCTACAGCCAACTTACTACAGTAGGCAGATACCGGTGCTTGTTTTGGATTAAACGCAGGTTCAGCTGCTGGTTTCATGATTAATTTTTGCTTTCCTTCTTTCTCGCTCAGGGAGAGAGAGAGAGAGAGAGAGCTAGAGAACTCTGGTCTCAGGCCATGCAGGAAGTATTTTATTTCAGACTTAAGAGAGAGAGAGAGAGAGAGAGAGAGAGAGAGAGAGAGAGAGAGAGAGAGAGATGTAGGCCGTTGCGTAGGGGAAAGAACGAAGAATGGCGCGCATGCAGAAAATTAATTAACGAAGGAAAGCATATACATATATCAGCTGCATTGCACGGGAATGAATTGTGTTAATCCATCAACCAAGTAAGGCAATCTCAGATTCACTCCATTACCTCCTCTATATATATATATATATATATATATATATATATATATATATATATATATATTCTGCTGGGCCCAAAGATAGCCCATGAGGATAAAATTACCTACCACCAAAGAAGCATGACAATTGGCAATAGGAATGTAAGCAAGTCAAGAAACTCATAAGTTATGCAGACAAGATACATCTCTTAAATCGACTCAATTCGATTCTATTCAAGTTTGAGAAGAGTTCAAGTTATTCTAAGTATTTTAATAAATTGAGTTATTTATTTATTTTTATTTTTTTTTTGAAAAGGTAACTTCATTAGATGGAAAGAGAAAGAGGAGTTAGAATGGAAGAGAGCAATAATCATCCTCGCTGCTTAGAAAAATACAATAGAACTCCTCCCAATCTACATTAGACAAAGAGATATTATACCTAATCTAATGGAACAAATTTGATAAACATCTATCATATACAATTGAGGTTGTGGAATATTTCTCCTTGAAGATTATCCCATTCCTCTACTTCCAAATCTCCCAACAAATAACTACTGAAATTGTTGCTGAAAATTTTTAATTTAAGAAACCACTTAAGTTTAGAGAAACTCTATATATGTAGAGAATATTGAAACCAAAGTATTCGGCATGACCATATGATCAAACAGGCTTTGGCAAATGAAAACCCAAATCTGCTAACTGAAGTGACAGTGGAGGAAGAGATGATCGACCCCTTTGCTTTCCTCCTTTCAAAGAGCACACACTGAGGCCAACTTCCAACCTCTTTTTTTGTAGGTTATTAGCCACTATAATTCAATTATAAATTACCAGCGAGTAGAAAGTGCTAACATTTAAGGGGATGAAGGTGTTCCACAACAGATTGAAGGGCAAACTTAGGTTATTGTGAGTGTCCTTATGAGAAAGATGTTTCTACGAGCTATCCACCCTGAAAGCCTGGGTGCTGGAAAGATTTCACAAGCATGAGTTGGAATCCCCCCTGTTGAGTGTTGCATCGTAAACCAGATTGAACAACTCGATTACTTGATTAACCTCCTTGCCTTTAACCTGCCTATCAAAGGATAAGTCCCATAAAGGATTATTGTTGGGGAAGCTAAATAATTCTGCGAGTCTAGTATCTTTCCATCTAGCCAACGTAAAAAGGTTCGAGTAAAGATCTTGAAGAGTGGCTTTTACAGCCCATTTATCCAACCAAAACTTTGTTTTGCTCCCATCTTCAACATTGATCTTCCTGTGTGTTCCCAGCTGGTTGGCTTTATTTTAACGAAAATTTTCCATAAACTCCACCCATGACAGCCCGAGTGCGTTGATGAATGCCAGTAAGAAGCCTTATACCTACACTTGATGCAAATCATTGATTTTCATAGGCCTTGATCTTTCCTACTGAGTCGCCATATCCATTTGCCCAAAAGAGCTTTGTTCATAGTCTCCAAATGTTTAATTTCTAATCTGCCCTAATTTTTGGGTTAAGTCACTAAACTCCACTTAGCAAGGGGGTATTTTAATTTCTCTTTTGTTTCTTTCCAAAGAAAGTTTTTCTGCATCCTCTCTAGAACCTGCACCACCTTATTTGGCATGGAAAAAAATAGACATATAATATATGGGTTGATTGGATAGAACAGAATTAATAAGGATCGGTCTACCTCCCATAGAAAGGAACTTTGACTTCCTTGTTGCCAGATTTCGCTCCATTTTTTCCATAATTAGATCCTAGATGTGCCAAGAGTTCAACTTGACTCCCATGGGAAGTCCTAAGTACGAAGTGGGAAAGGAGCCCGAATTGCGATTACGGATTTCTGCCTTCTCCTCCGCGTCTTCGAAGACTCCAATCAAGAAGATACGACTCTTGGAAAAATTAACTTTTAATCCCACGACTACCTTTAAACAAATTAGTGAGAAGTATAGTCCAAGAGGGGCGTCAATTGGGGTTTAAAATTTTCTTTATAAATCTTTTGTCTTTCCCAACTATTTTATATTCAGTAATCACACAAGTATAATTGATTTGCAATCATAAGTACAACTACAAACCAATTTAAGATTAAATCTTTATGAATGAAAATATCAACTTGAATAAAATTTTAAAGATTTTATTTTACAATGCTTTGCAACTTTATCAATATTTCTTTCAGCAATTTAATTCAAAATTAGAACTCAATTTAACTTTTGAATATGTCAATCCAATCAATATGGTAAGCTTGATTTCACAATATGAAACAAAATAGAAATTTCAGTAAGCTTCCAAAATTCAGACTTTGATATCAAATAAGTTACTTGAATTTAAGCATGTAACTAATCAATAAGTTAATGATCTTTGATATTTATCAATCAACGTACTCCCTTTAATTAAGGTTTCACAACTCCCAATAACAAATTAATTTCTAACAATTAAGTAAGCATCCACACAATTTATATATGCAGAAAATTAAAAAGAGTAGGGAAGAGAGAGAGACACCGAATAAGGTTCGGCTTACAGTCTACGTTCTTGCCCCAAGCAACTGCTGCGAGGATTCCAACTTTCTTTATTAGGCCAAAGTGACAACCTCTCTCCTTCTCAGGTGGAGTTCTCTCTCTAACGAGAATCCCCTCTCTCTAGGCAATGATTCAACAACCCTGAAATGTTAAAAACAAAAGAAGAACAAGAACAATTTTTGGTTCGTACAAGGACACTCTCAGTTAGAGCAGATTTGTACACAATAAAAACAATATACTTCAAAAATATTATCAATATAAAGATTTTTAAGCTCAGATATATATCACCATGGATTTATTCTTGGATTAAAATCTCAGTAGAAAACTCAGAGTACAGTGAGATTTGATCAGCAAGAACTCAGCAATGAACTTTCAGCAAAGTGTATTCAGTAAGAGAGCTTTGAGACTATGAGGGTAAGCTTGGATGCTGATTGCTATTGATTGTTGGGTGTGTAATTCTTGAAATCAAATTGTATTTATAGAGTTTAAAAAGTAATTTTTGTATTTTCCAAGTTACTTGGTGTGTTTTCCAAGTTTTCTCATTGTTTGGAGTCCAAGCAATCAATTTTGGAAACATTCTCTCGCTGTTTTAAATTTGAATTCTCGAAGGTTAGTCGCCTCATCCCAAAGGGTTAGTCGCATGTGCCTTTAAATCACATCGAATTTTCAAACTCAGAGTAGGGTCAGTCACCTAAGCCTGATGGGGTCAATCGCCTAATGCTATTTTGTTTACTTTCTTAAAAAGCATATAAAAGATCAGTCGGTTGAGCATACATAGCCAGTCGCCCGAGCTTGCAATTTTTATGAATTTAAGAAATGTGTTTCCAAAAACTTGTTAGCTTTTAAACTTAGAATATTGAATTGAGATTTTGAAAATATATTTTGTTGACTTTGGTGTATTCCCGAGGGGGGGGGTGAATTGGGTATTTAAAACTTTCTCCACCTAGGTTTATCCAAATCAGCAATATTACGCAACCTAGGGTCTATCTATACAATTATAAACCCAATCAACACATGTATAACATATAACGAATCAAGCATACAACATACATGTGCTGAAAATAAAAGTGTAAAAAATAAATTGCGAAAATATAAAGTACACACATGATATGTTATCGGGGTTAAGCCAACTGTACCTACATCGCTGCCTCAACTCGCAAGCCTGAGGATTATCACTATTACTCACTTAACGGGTGGAGCGACACCGATTACAACCAGGTCAAATTCTCAAGGCTGGCATCAACCTTTACAAACTCTCTTTGCGGGGCGGAGAGGGTCGTAGGTCAAATTCACAGGGCTGACCTCAACCTTATCCTTCTAGGTGAGATCAAACCCCCTCATGCCATGCCTTCAATACAATCAATGAGTACGAAATTTTACGTACAATTCAAGTGCTTCATAACTAAGCAGACTATGTACCGATTTAGTACAATATAGTCAATTCTTTTGTACCGATTTAGTACAATATGTACCTTTCTTTTAGGACCCCAAAGAGCAATTGCTATGGCCCTTTGTGTGCCAATCACTTGGAAAATTTAGAGGGGTGCTGGTAGGATCTTATGTGACTTGAGCACAAACCTGGCCAAGGTGTACCTATACTCACTGCAGAACTTGTTCACGTGGACCATATCAGATTAGGTGGATTGGATGGACTTCCTAGGCATCCTTCCTCTCTTTATGGTCATTGATAATTTCAAGATTGACTCTATATATATAATTTCATATCAGGATTCCAAAAGGGTTCTTTCACTTTGGTAACTTGAGGGAAATTACACACATTTTTTGAGGTCGAACTGCAGCCGTTTGTACTCTTTCTATGGGAGTTTAAGAGCAAACATAGTTGAAGTTCATCATCCGCATTTAGAGTTTGTTTGGATAAAATATTTTGATTGGAAAAGACAGAGAAAATAAGAAGGAAATCATTTTTCACTATTTTCTTTCTCTATATCAAATTGTACTAAAAGTGAAAATTTGTTTTAATTTGTAAATTATATTTTAATTTATTTATTTGGTGTATTTCTTATTTTCTTTTTTACATTTTTTATAACCAAACATGAAAAGGCGAATTTTTTCAAATTCTCTTTTCTTTTTCGTGAGTTTTTCCAAGTTACAAATGGGTGATCAAATTATTCATGTTTTGAAAATTAGATTGCCAAGGCGGTAAATTTTTGGGATCAATAATTCTCTCCATCATGGAGTTTCATTGCAATTTATGTAATGGAAATTGTTTTAACATTTACAAATAATAAGATAATTACGTACAAGTTGGAATTTTTCAACACTAACATCTTTATAAAAAAAGAATATTGGCGTTAATCACATTAGGACATAAATTTTCACTTTAGAAATCTTTGACTGCAGACATAACCATGATCTCTCCTTCAGCAATCAAAGTATCATTAATTAGGAATCCCTTTGATATGTCATTGATAGTACTTTGTGGGATGAACGCAGAGACACCCCGACCCCGACCTGGGGCACTAAACCAATGACTTTCTGCAAGAAAATAGATTGAATTTTTAGTGAGTCAAGAAAATAAAATATCTAGCAAGTCATTGAACAAAAAATTTAAAGTTTATATAATTTATAATAATATTTTATATAGAGACAAAATACAAAGAAAAATATATATCTTTCTTATTTTCCTTTCATTTTATTTTCTCAAACAAAATCTTTGATTCAAAGAGATCCTTAATTCACATAAATAAAAATAGATGTAGAGACTAGTTTAACTCATAAGGCAGTCTAACTACCAGTAAATTCATGGTGGTTATTGTTGAATTGATTCTTTATCCGTAACTTGTATTTTGCATACAACTTTCTCTTCGAAGGAAGTGTCTCGGACGCATCTAATAATATATAAAATGATATGCTCATGGGTGTTCCCTTCGAGTCTCCCTTGGGATAAATAAGTAATTTCCTAAAAGCAATGCAAAAATCAAACCCAGAGATATATTAATGCAGTCAATTAATATTTATTTGGTGTGTAAGAATTTAACTAAAAATTTTTTTTTGAAGAGCACATGATTAAGATCAAAGGTACCATTTTCGACCTCCGACAGTGAAGGCATCAGAAAAAAACCAATCTTTGGTTGAAAACCCTGTGATCTTCCATGTGTATAGACCATTTGGGGGTTCAATTTTGACCATTGATAAACATTCTCCTCTTCCATTGTTCTTAACCACAAAAACTTCAGCTCCAAAGACACAACAGTCACCAATGAGAAATCCTTTGGACTCATCTTCGAAAGTGCTTAGGGAGATCAGTTTGTCAAAGCCCCATTCAGTCTTCAACCCATGAAAGCGTTTTGCTCTTGCACCACTGTCTGATAATTAAGCATAGTTTGGAGCAATTAAAGTAGTCAAAAAAATTAAAATAATAGGAGAATGCATAGCTGACTAAGTATATAAGAAAAAATTGAACTTTGCCCGGTTCGAAACTTCAAAAACATTATTATCCTTGCGTTTGGGAGTGTGAATCTTAAAATTTAGATTCAAATTTGTATTATTTTAGATAAAATGTTGTATAAAATTACATTACCGCCGCATTCAGGGCAATAGATTTCGGACCTTTGATTTGGATTTTGGTAGATTTGGCCAAATTTTAATATAATTTTATATTTCATCTTATCAAAATCCAATACTACTCCAAATTTGCACAAATTCAAATCCAAATCTTGAAATCCATGTTTATAAACAGTTCTTAATTTTGAAAACACATATATTTCTTTCTTCATTTTTTCTTGTAAAAAATGTAACGAATTAATGAGTAAAATCTTAATTGCAAACATCACTAACATTTATTGTTATTATTATTTTTAATCGTGTGGAAATAAATTTTATTTTTTAATGGCATTTGATATCGGTATATAGCTAGAGAGAGGGAGAGAGAGAAGGAAAAATGATTATGATTATTTTTTTAAATAAATTTTTTTATCCAAACAGAACTTTAGCTAGCCAAGTATAATTTAGGGGAGGAGTGAAATTAAAATACCTTGAATGGTTAGGTACTTGTCCCGGATTTGATCATAAAGAAAAAATTTGAAGTCTACATTTATCTCCCAACTTGGAGGAAGACTGCCTGGCTCCTCTAGTACCAAATACAAGGAGAGGTAACCATTTCCATCTCTTCTCTTGTTTCCATTTGGGTACAGGGACAACCTCCTTAAGAAGTGAAAAGAAAAAGAAATCTATGATCATGTTACAACAAAAACTATATAAAAATTTTCTTGACGCCAGCAGAATCGAATCACGATAAAAAATTTAAACTAACTATTCAAATAAATAGAATAAAATATCAACAAAGCATAGAATTAAAGAATGGTTCTTCACGTAGCTACATATATAACCATTTTCCGGTCATTTGAATCCAAAAAAGTGAGACATGTTCCAATTTGATACTACTTAAGTGGATCTAAATGTTGATGAGAGATATTTTTGAACCATTCCACCTAAGTATATTTTGATTTTTTTAACTAATGTCACTGTTGATCGAGGATCTAATTTAATTATAATACCATTTCCATCCGCCAGCATCAAAAGAACCAGTTCCATATTTTTCCACTTCTGTGCTTACGAGTAATGAGAAAGCCTCAATTTTAAATATGTAATGAGCTGGTGGAGCATCTCTCAAAGACCTTGTGATTCCTGCAATATAATATATTCACAGAGTAATTAGCGATTATCAAATCAACTTGATTAATTTCTTTGCGTTGCATTAATGGTCAAAAAATTATTTTACCTATGTTTAGAAGAGATATTGAGTTTTTTTTTTTTTAAATTTTATCGTTTGATTTGGTAAAATCATGCTGGGTCTGATCTAAACATTGGCCGGTACGATACTTAACCCAAAGAAATTAGGTGGAGGATTATAAAACGAAAGGAAAGGAGTTTCAAAGTACGTTTCCCCAATGTAAGGAGTAAATATTTGGTATAACGGGACAGTATGATTTTATCATATATTTGTGTTTTGAATTTAACAAACTACACACATGGTAAAGTCTGATTAATAGATACCCATGTAATATTAGTATGTTAAGCTTTACCTTCGTGATCAACATTGGGCGGGGGAGAAGGGGGAAGCCGGGAGGAATGGGCGGCGGAAGGAACTCTGGGCGGGGGCAGCGGTTCTTCTGGCATTTCTCCAGCGGAACAGGTGGCGGTTGGCATGGCTACAGCCAACTTACTGCAGTACGCAGATGCCGGTGCTGGTTTTGCATTAAACGCAGGTTCAGTTGCTGGTTCCATGATTAATTTTTGCTTTCCTTCTTTCTCGCTCAGGGAGAGAGAGAGAGAGAGAGAGAGAGAGCTAGAGAACTCTGGTCTCAGGCCATGCAGGCAGTATTTTATTTCAGACTTAAGAGAGAGAGAGAGAGAGAGAGAGAGAGAGATGTAGGGCGTTGCGTAGGGGAAAGAATGAAGAATGGCGCGCATGCAGAAAATTATTTAACGAAGGAAAGCATATACATATATCAGCTGCATTGCACGGGAATGAATTGTGTTAATCCATCAACGAAGCAAAGCAATCTCAGATTCACTCCATTACCTCCTATATATATATTCTGCTGGGCCCAAAGATAGCCCATGAGGATAAAATTACCTACCACCAAAGAAGCACGAACAATTGGCAATAGCAATGTAAGCGAGTCAAGTAACTCATAAGTTATGTAGACACAATACATCTCTTAACTCGACTCAATTCGATTCTATTCAAGTTTGAGAAGAATTCAAGTTATTCAAGTATTTTAATAAATTGAGTTAATTATTTATTTATTTATTTATTTTTGAAAAGGTAACTTCATTAGATAGAAAGAGACTAGAACGCGACTTGAAACTTCCGAAAGCGAATACAAGAAAGAGAAAAGAGGAGTTAGAATGGAAGAGAGCAAGAATCATCCTCGCTACTTAGAAAAATACAATAGAACTCCTCCCAATCTACATTAGACAAAGAGATATTAGACCTAATCCAATGGAACAAATTTGATAAACATCTATCATATACAATTGAGGTTGTGGAATATTTCTCTTTGAAGATTATCCCATTCCTCTACTTCCAGATCTCCCAACAAATAGCTACCGGAATTGTTGCTGACAATTTTTAATTTAAGAAACCACTTAAGTTTAGAGAAACTCTATATATGTAGAGAATATTGAAACCAAAGTATTCGGCATGACCATATGATTAAATAGGCTTTGGCAAATGAAAACCCAAATCTGCTAGCTGAAGTGAGAGTGGAGGAAGAGATGATTAATCCCTTCACTTTCTTCCTTTCAAAGAGCACACAGTGAGGCCAACTTCCAACCTCTTTTTTTGCAGGTTATTAGCCATTATAATTCTATTATAAATTACCAGCCAGTAGAAAACGCTAACCTTTAAGGGGATGAAGGTGTTCCACAATAGATAGAACGGCAAACTTAGGTTATTATGAGTGTCCTTATGAGAAAGATGTTTCTACGAGCTAGCCACCCTGAAAGCCTGGGTGCTGGAAAGATTTCACAAGCATGAGTTGGAATCCCCTCTGTTGAGTGTTGCATCGTAAACCAGATTGAACAACTCGATTACTTGATTAATCTCCTTGCCTTTAACCTGCCTATCAAAGGATAAGTCCCATAAAGAATTATTGTTGGGGAAGCTCAATAATTCTGCGAGTCTAGTATCTTTCCATCTAGCCAACGTAAAACGGTTCGAGTAAAGATCTTGAAGAGCGGCTTTTGCAGCCCATTTATCCAACCAAAACTTTGTTTTGCTCCCATCTTCAACATTGATCTTCCTATGTGTCCCCAGCTGGTTGGCTTTATTTTAACGAAATTTTTCAGTAAACTCCACCCATGACAGCCCGAGTGCGTTGATAAATACCAATAAGAAGCCTTATACCTATACTTGATGCAAATCATCGATTTTCATAGGCCCTAATCTTTCCTACTGAGTCGCCATATCCATTTTCCCAAAAGAGCTTTGTTCATAGTCTCCAAATGTTTAATTTCTAATCCGCCTAGGTTTTTGGGTCGAGTCACTAAACTCCACTTAGCTAGGGGGTATTTTAATTTCTCTTTTGTTTCTTTCCAAAGGAAGTTTCTCTGTATCCTCTCTAGAACCTGCACCACCTTCTTTGGCATGGAAAAAATAGACATATAATATATGGGTTGATTGGATAAAACAGAATTAATAAGGATTGGTCTACCTGCCATAGAAAGGAACTTTGACTTCCATGTTGCCAGATTTCGCTCCATTTTTTTTCCATAATTAGATCCTAGATGTGCCAAGAGTTCAACTTGACTCCCATGGGAAGTCCTAAGTACGAAGTGGGAAAGGAGCCCAAATTGCAATTACGGATTTCTGCCTTCTCCTTTGAGTCTTCGGAGACTCCAATCAAGAAGATACGACTCTTGGAAAAATTAACTTTTAATCCCGCGACTGCCTTAAAACAAATTAGTGAGAAGGAAGGTATAGTCCAAGAGGGGGGTCAATTGGGATTTAAAATTTTCTTTATAAATCTTTTTATTAAGTCTTTCCCAACTATTTTATATTCAGCAATCACACAAGTTCAATTGATTTGCAATCATAAGTACAACTACGAACCAATTTAAGATTAAATCTTTATGAATGAAAAGATCAACTTGAATAAAATTTTAAAGATTTTATTTTACAACGCTTTGCAACTTTATCAATATTCCTTTCAGCAATTTAATTCAAAATTAGAACTCAATATAACTTTTGAATATGTCAATCCAATCAATATGGTAAGCTTGATTTCACAATATGAAACAAAATAGAAATTTCAGCAAGCTTCCAAAATTCAGACTTTGATATCAAATAAGTTACTTGAATTTAAGTATGTAACTAATTAATAAGTTAATGAATTTTGATATTTATCAATCAATGTACTCCCTTTAATTAAGGTTTCCACAACTCCCAATAAAAAATTAATTTTTAACAATTAAGTAAGCATCCACGCAATTTATATATGCAGAAAATTAAAGAGAGTGGGGAAGAGAGAGAGAGACCGGATAAGGTTCAGCTTACAGTCTACGTCCTTGCCCCAAGCAATTGTTGTGAGGATTCCAACTTTCTTTATTAGGCCAAAGTTAAAACCTCTCTCCTTCTCAGGTGGAGTTCCCTCTCTAACGAGAATCCCCTCTCACTAGGCAACAATTCAACAACCCTGAATTGTCAAAAACAAAAGAATAACAAGAACAATTTTTAGTTCGTACAAGAACACTCTCAGTTAGAGCAGATTTGTACACGAAAAAAACAATATACTTTAGAAATATAATCAATATAAAGATTTTGAAGCTCAGATATATATCACCGTGGATTTATTCTTGGATTAAAATCTCAGTAGAAAACTCAGAGTACAGTGAAAATCGATCAGCAAGAACTCAACAATGAACTTTCAGTAAAGTGTATTCAGTAAGAGAGCTTTGAGAGTATAAGTGTAAGCTTGGATGCTGATTGCTATTAATTGTTGGGTGTGTAATTCTTGAAATCAAATTGTATTTATAGAGTTTAAAAAGTAATTTTAGTATTCCCCAAGTTACTTGGTGTGTTTCCTAAGTTTTCTCATTGTTTGGGGTCCAAGCAATCAATTTTGTAAACATTCCCTCGCTGTTTTAAATTGGAATTCTCGAAGGTTGGTCACCTGATCCCAAAGGATCAGTCGCATGTGCCTTTAAATCACCGCGAATTTTCAAACTCAGAATAGGGTCAGTCACCTGAGCTTGATGGGGTCAGTCGCCTAATGCTATTTTGTTTACTTTCTTAAAAAGCATATAAAAGATCAGTCGGCCGAGCATACACAGTCAGTCGCCTGAGCTTGCAATTTTTATGAATTTAAGAAATGTGTTTCCAAAAACTTGTTAGCTTTTAAACTTAGAATATTGAATTGAGATTTTGAAAATATATTTTGTTGACTTTGGTGTATTCCCAAGAGGAGGGGTCAATTGGGTATTTAAAACTTTCTCCACCTAGGTTTATCCAAATCAGCAGTACTACGCAACCTAGCTAGGTTCTATCTATGCAATTATAAACCCAATCAACACATGTACAACATATAATGAATCAAGCATACAACATACATGTACTGAAAATGAAAGTCTGAAAAGTAAATTGTGAAAATATAAAGTACACGCATGATATGTTATCGAGGTTTGGCCAACTGTACCTACGTCCCCGCCTTAGCTCGCAAGCCCGAGAATTATCACTATTACTCACTTAACGGGTGGAGCGACACCGATTACAACCAAGTCAAATTCTCAGGGCTGACCTCAACCTTTACAAACTCTCCTTGCGGGGCGGAGAAGGTCCTAGGTCAAATTCACAGGGCTGACCTCAAACTAATCCTTCTGAGTGAGATCAAACCCCCTCATGCCATGCCTACAATACAATGAGTGAGTATGAAATTTTACGTACAATTCAAGTGCTTCTCAACTAAGCAGACTATGTACTGATTCAGTACAATATAGTCAATGCACACCAATAATGTAAGAACTATAAGCTCGGTTGTGACGCCCCGAACCCACCAAGTGGGGCCTGGGTGCCACATGTTTCAATCACCTGTATCTGATACCATAATTAACATGCACACAACGGAATATAAATAAATAACCTCAAATAAATATCAAAGTTCTATATAACGACCCAAAAATGAACACTACAACATCCAGATATCCATATCCACAACCAGCATTTAAAACATAACCCAGTACAAATACATCTGTATATATACCAGTATTTCACAATACCCCAAAAAGAAACTACCAAAAACAGTCCCAGCCCAGGCCTTCAAGCCCGATCTCTACAAGAACCCGAAAAGTTGTTAATCCACTAGGTGAGACACTTCTCAGTAAGGGTGAAATAAATTATAAAAGTGTGTAACAAATGAGTTTTAATATTTATATATCAAAATAAACTATTTCTCATATAATATCAATAATAGCTGAGAAAACACATCATTAATAACATCACTGACATCTGATATCATACACACATCCAATATGCACAAGTACATAATTTTTATACAAGTGAAAGTCCCCGAGGAGAAGGAAGATTACCCGCCCATACAAGTAGCTTCCCTCTGCTCTGGTGCTAAAAACTACCTACCAAAGCACTCACCTTACTCAGTAAGCCCACAGGTGAAGAATTACCTCGTTGTCAGTATACATATCTTTATTATTTTAAAGGCAAAGGTTTTTGAGGATCAGGATGATTACCTGCCCAAGCAAGTAGCATCTCTTTGCATTGATACCAAAAAACTACCTAGTAGAGCACTCACCTTCCTCAACAAGCCCCAGGCGGAATGTTTACCTCGCCGCATGCACATACATGCATTCACAATATGCTATTCCATTATTGTTATGCTATAATTAAATTCACATGCACACAACACATCCACACAGGAATCATGCATTCCATACTTCATCTTCCAATGTCTTCAGTAAATGGCCCACACAGAGCAACTGCGTACATATCAGTACGTGGCCCACACAGGCACCTACGTACTCCTTATCTACACGTGGCCCACACAACTTCCACATAAGGTACAAAACATGGCCCACACAGGCACCATCATCCACATAGGATACATAACATGGCCCACACAAGCGCTATCATCCACACAGGATATAACGTGGCCCACAAAGGTACCACTTCGGCTTCCGCAGCACGTGGCCCACACAGGCACCACTATTCACCAGTATCCAATCCCCATGACCTACCTGTAGTACATCAGTAGAACAAACTTCTCAGGCCTGCCAATGTCCTACCCCATATAAATGATAATATGACGAACTTCTCAATCTGCCAACGTCGTATCATGATTTATATCTAGGCAATATAACAACCTCCTCATGCCAACGTTATATTGAGATGCATATGAATAACCACACCAGTTAATTCATATAGACGCATCAATGCATTTCCACACAAGAATCCAACAGATCAATACATTCCCACACAGTACCCCAACAGATCAATACATTCATGCACAGTAATCCAATAGATCAATTCATTTCCACACAGAAGTCAAACATAACAATTCATTCATCATGTCATAATCATTCCAAACATCCCCACATGCAAGCCCAAATACCACAGAAATTCATATTCAATTTATTAGAAAAAAATTTTCTCATGCCACACGAATTTAATATCATATGCAATTATCTTAAATATAAACTTTAAACAAAGTCATCATTTTCTAGTACTCAGGCTGTTCTAAAAATCATATAGATAAATAATAAATTTCATATGCTCATAAATAACCGGTTCACCTTAATAAAATACTGATATAATTTTATTCCCCCTTACCTGATTTCTTGAACCACGCCTGTAAGGTTCCCAAAATTATACCTACGATGCTCACCCGAATCCTAATTCAATCAAATCAACCTCAATAAAATATTATTTTAGCATTTCCTAATCTAAAATAATTAAATAACAATTAATTTCTGAATAACTTATTTATCCTAATTTTGGGGTTATGCCTACAATGATCCCACGAGAAATCCGCTCTGCTAGAGTTGTAGAGAATCATTCCTAAATTCTCGTGGTGATGTTCAATCATCAATTTGGCTTAAAATTTAAGAAAAATTGAGGTAAGATTGAGAATTTGTCTTATCCTAGGAGATATGCCTACGTCGCTCCTATGACAAATCCACTTCGGTAGAAATGTCGGTGGCAGAGAATGAAACCTAGTGGTATTCTCTAATTTTTGATCAGTCGAATATTTGCCGAGAAATTTTAGAGAGAGAAAGAGAAGAGACAAAAAGAGACGAAGAGTGAGAGAGACCCTAAAGAGAGATAGAGTGGTGTGAGTTTTTATTTTTTTTTTCCTTTTTCAGTTCTGTTCCAGGAAACTTAGACATTAAGCTTCCTTTATCCTTTTTTTTTTTCCTTTTCTTTTACTTTATCCATTATTATATACTTATATATACACACATAACCCTCATATCCTTATATGTATTTAAGCATATATATATATACACACACACACATAACCCTCATATTTCTTAATTTAATTAATTTTCTTAATAATGTTTAATTAATTAATTAATAATTAATATTTATTTATTTATTTATTTTATTATTATTTTTTCTAGGTTACTACATCGGTGCTATATGTGTGCTATCCAATCAAGCACAAGAGTGTAACAACAAGCTAATTGTTGAAACAATATAAAAATAAAATCTCAATTACAGTTTCGAGTTTCAAAGATTTTTACCAAGAGTAATTAGAATATCTCAAAAACATTTTCTCAATATCAAAACATAAAGAGATATTCAAATATGAGCTTGAAAAACATAAAGCCCAATGAGTCTTACAATAACAATGCAAAGACTTACTTAACTATAAGATTTTTCCCATACAAAGATTTATTAAATAAAATCGGGGGAAAAAACTTTTCTCTACTCTCAATATGAAAATCAACAACAATGAATATAATGAGAGTATCTTAGCAAAATAGAACAACATATAAACACTCAAAAAACTTGATTTCTCAAAAGAATGGTAGTATATGAGTGTATAGGGTTTGTATGAAGAAATGGTGCTTAGGAAATTTCAGAGAATTTTTGCTTAATCAGTATGCAAATTAAGTACTAATCCAAGCAAATGAACCCCTATATATAGAATAGGTTAAAATTATAATCGTTGGGGATATACAGGGAATTATTAAATTTTATTTTAAAAATGTTTAAGAAAACTAACCCTATATAACTTAAAATAACCACGATAAAAATTAAAACAACCCGAGAGTTTCAGGCGCCTGACCCATGGTTCGGTTGCCCGAACAGACACAACAGAAAAAGTAATCTTTCAACGTTCGGGTGCGTAAGAAAATGGTCGATTTGCTGACCAAGGCAAATTTCCATTCTATATGAGGTTCAGTCGCTTGGTCTTGAGTTCAGTTTACCTAACTTGCATATTTGGTAGCCCGAGGCAGTTTTGAACGTGAAAGTTCGGACTGCCGAGTTGGTGGAAAAGTCAGATATTCAGTTGATCGAGGACGCTACAGTCCTTTTAATTTGGTCACCCGCAACCAAGTCAACTCACTGACTGGTCAATGTTTCGGTCACCCAAGGTGATTTGAACACCACAGTTCGGTCGCCCGAAGCCTTAATATTTTAACCCTTTAAGTCCTTCTTTAATTCAATTGATTCCCCTGATAATATATGGTCTTGAGCTTATCAGGTCCTACATGCATGATGCACATAAATTATTATAGACCATTCCTACTTTACTATTACAGACCTGAATTAAACATTATATAAAATTACAACAAATGAATCTTCTGGGTCTTTATATTTTTCAAGTCTTCACATGCCACCATATGATCTTGCTGATATGAACCTGCACACAAACTTGATAGACATTAAATACCTGAGTATTTGTCATAATCAAAACGGAATATGACCCATAAGGTCAACATATTTTTCGGGGTTTTCAAAATCAGGTCTCTAAGTCGATATTAAATCCGAAGAGCTTCAATCACTTATATTGAAAAATATGAGAAGTACTTACATGAGACTTTTAAACAACTATAAGACTTCTACTCACTAAATCTTCATGTATAGCTTCTTTTCTTCATGTATAACTTGTCTTCAAGCTTCAACAGCCTGCATAAAATCTTTGTAGCATTAAGTTCAAGTTGTCATCAGACCTGTCAAGCAATTTGACATTGATTACTTGAGTCACTTGATAATTTATCCAATGTTAAGTTTCTTTGATTTTTTATCATTAAAATAAGATTCTTAAGTCTTGTTAGGCCAACAATCTCCTCCTTTTTTATGATGACAAATTAGGAGCAAAAATGAGTAAGCCTTAAGAAGGCTCCCCTTTACAATAAGCATCAACTTAACAATATTTGCAAGCAAAAATGAGTAAACCTTAAGAAGGCTCCCCCTTACAATAAGCATTAACTTAATAATATTTGCAATATCATGATCATTTTCAATAAGCAAATCATAATTCACGATAAATTTCAATATTATGCTCATACATTTCATTTCATAGTTGATCCAATATACATGCTTAAGTATGCAGTGTCATGCTCAATTTTTACTTAAAAATTCTCCCCCTTTTGACATCAATCAAAAAGAGTAAGATATCAAGAAAAACATATAAATACCAAGGCTTAAGAAGACTCCCCCTCACTGAGAAAACATAAGCAAAAGTATAGATCCAGAGAAGACACAGAACAAAACTTTGCATTCATCATACATAAAAAGATAGACAATAAGTCTCAAAGTAGCATAAGAAAATATATTAGAATTTTCAATAATTTCCAGTAATCATGATATCATTACTTAACAAGTCTAACTCCCCCAGAATGAAATGTATTTCATATTCAATAAATATATAATTTCATTCTTGAAGGACAAACTATGTATCCATGTATAGTATGAGTGTAAATATCAGGTGAAGCTATCATCATTATCAGTCATCATTAGTAATCATCATTATCAATCATACTTTTAAATTTATTATGTCATGTTCATGCTCAGTTTGCTCACATTCAGATTTGCTAAATGTTCTCCCCCTTTTTATATTAACAAAATGATAAATTGAAAGAAATATTATGCAAAAGTACTAAGGACCAAAAAAAATTTGCATTTAGATCACAATAACAAGGTCCATGAGCCAGCATATATTTCAATCAAAACATGGTCATCCATTATTTAGCATGCAATAGATATATAACATTCTCCAAAACAAGCATGTGAACTATGATGGTCAAGAGAAATAACTGAGCTAGACAACACAGAATAGCAGAGTCAAATATTACAGCCCAAATTAATGTTTGGTTTACGAAAATATTCATGCATCTGTAGTTCCATCAAATTTGTACGCTCATTCTCATTCTTGCATGCTCTAGTCATATTTCCAAAAGGTGTAGTTTATACAGCAAAAAATAGTATGTCTAGATGATGATTAACCTTCACCAAAAGGGGATACACCTATGTGTGTCATAAGGATCTTGGTGTAGCTACTTGATATGCCCAAAATATATCAATCAATAAAAGGAAGTCAACACCTAACAATCACACCCTAAGTCAAACCTGCTGGCGAGAGCAATCAGCTCCAACCCAATAATGAGACGAGAGATCCACACTGACGCCTTAAATGCCCAGAGTGATACGTGCTGGTACTTTATGACTCGAGAGCGATTCATGCCCCAGCGCAATAAAGACGATTTTCCTCAAGGGTCAACCCTCGCCACTATAATAGGGGAGGATGCAAACAAGTGAAGGTATCTCATTCTTAACTCACCTTTACTGTTGCATTGAACCTCTTTGAAGCATTCCCCTTACTTAGGCATCAGAGTGATCCCTCGTAGTATACCCCAAGTCCTCCAAACCAATTTTACTTTCACTCTTTTCGAGTTATTAGAAGTCAGAGTGCAGTCTTGCAAGTCATCGCCATTTTTATCCCGCAACAGTTGGCGCCATCTGTGTGAACTTGCTTCTAAGAGGTGCCCATCTTGCTCTCGACCTCCGACATTCAAATAAAGCTAACCACTCACAGCTCAAGCTCCGGCCCTGCCGCTGGAAAAGAATCACCCCAGTCCATCCACTCCACACCCACAGAACATTAAGGAGTTACCGGGGAGGAATTTCTTGCCTTCCAAAAGAAAATGGAGGATATGTTCAACCTACTCTTATAGAAAAAGAGTCAGGAAGAGTATGTCCCCCACCAACAACAGGTTAGCCCCAACCCACCTAATAAAGCAGAGAAACTAAAGGAGAGTGAGGAAAAAACTAACCACACTAAGAAGGGGGAAGACACGAACAACGTAGGAGTAAACGAGCAAAGATCGATCGAGTTAGAGGAAAGGATTAAAAAGATAGACCAAATTGAGAAGATGATGAAAGAGGGAAGACCCAACTCCTTCTATAGGGAAGCCTCTCTAAGATCCTCTGAGCCTCCGTTCACCAAGGA
Source organism: Malania oleifera (assembly GCF_029873635.1). Classification (NCBI taxonomy): domain Eukaryota; kingdom Viridiplantae; phylum Streptophyta; class Magnoliopsida; order Santalales; family Ximeniaceae; genus Malania; species Malania oleifera. Next base: position 103,705,844 of record NC_080423.1, read on the forward strand.
AGTGATGGAGGTCCCATTGCCTAGCAAATTCAAAATGCCAACCTTTGAAAGGTACAAGGGTTTGTCCGACCTGGTTAATCATCTGGACACCTTCAAGGTGTTGATGCATATACAGGGCGTACCTGATGCCATCATGTGTCAGGAATTTGTAACAACCCTTAAAGGTAGTGCCAGGGATTGGTACTGAACCCTACAACTTGGATCAATCGGTTCCTTCTCGAAGATGGAGCAACTGTTCACCGGCCATTTCCTCAGTAGTCGAAGAATTGTCAAAACGTCGGCTCATCTAATAAGCATGGTTCACAGAGAAAGGGAGACATTAAAAAAGTTCATGCGCTGTTTTCTCACCACGACCCTAGAGAATTGCAACCTAGACATGGGAGTGGCTTTGGCAGCTTTGACAACGACCCTTCAACTGGGAAAGTGTCTATACTCATTAAGGAAGAAGCCACTGGCTGATATGAGAGAACTGATGGTCAGAGCACAAAAGTATATCAACCTGGAAGAAATGGTAGATACTAAGGGAAATTAGATTGAGTTGAAAAGGAAGGGTAGCAGAGAGAATGGTGAACCTTCTAGACCCGTGAAGAGGTAGGAGAATAGCACGTTGCATGCCAGCTCTAAGGTGAGAGGGCAACCAAGTAAGTTCCCCACTTATACTCCCCTAAACGCACCACGAACTGATGTGTTGATGCACATAAGAAAGAAAGAATATGTCTCATGGCCCGAACCTATGCGAACTCCCTCATATAAACGCAACATGTCAAAATTCTGTCAGTTCCATAGGGATCACGGGCATGATACAGAAGTGTATACAAATGAAGAATGAGATTGAAGCCTTGATAAATAAATATAAAAAAAAAAAAGGACACCTGTCGAGATTCATAAATAAGGGGGGCCATCAAGGGAAACTCGTGAGCAGAAAAGACCACAAGGGACGAGAAGGAGCAACAGATCATAGGAGAAATCATCGTGATCTTTGGAGTGTCCGCTAGTGGTGAAGACAGCGGAGGTGCTCGTAAAAGGTATGTTAAGCAGGAGCTCTTAATGAAGACAAGGGAGCCAAGTGGAAAAAGACAAAAACAAGACGATGCTATCACCTTTGATAGCGAAGATGAAAAAAGGAGTACAACAACCCCACGACGACGCTCTAGTAGTCTCTTTTCTAGTGGCTTACTACAAAGTGAGGCGCGTGCTGATAGCTTGGCCAAAATTATGTTCTGGTCGGTCCTCGAGGGAATGAATATTGATAGGGAACGACTCAAACCGATCTCCACCCCTTTGGTCGGATTTGGAGGAGACGTAGCACATCCCATGGGAACTATTACACTACCTATAACAATGGGGATAGCCCCACAACAAATCACTTTGTTGATGGATTTCCTAGTGGTTGATTGGTCATCAGTATACAACATCATACTAGGCCGCCTCTTACTTAATGCAGTCCAAGCCATAACTTCTACATATCACCTAAAGATGAAATTCCCTATCCCACACGGGACAGAGATGCTCAAAGGAGATCAAGCAGTGGCTCTGAATTGCTATGTGATGGCGTTAAAAGGTAAGACAGAAGCAAAGGAGACCTTAACCATTGAAGACTTGGAGGTGAGGGGAGAATAACCTCAAACTAGCACATTGGATGACGACCTCACACATATACCTATAAACAGCGATCAAGAGAAGTGTGTGCAGGTGGAGAGTCGCCTACCCGATACTTTGAGGGCAAAACTAAGTGTGTCACGCCCCAAACTCAGAAATGGGACCCGGGGTAAGAATATAATCTAACTTGTCCCTGTACCTGATAAAACATCCAAAGATACAGTACAATGGACGAGGGTCCGATCCCGTGGGGTTCCCAGGCACCCTAAACACATCCAATCACAAACATATAAACAGTGGAAAAAGGTCATCTATATACACATATGAAGTACCATACCAGAGTCTATACAAGAGCAGAACAGGGCTCCATCAAAAACATACAAACGGTTGCCCAAATACATCTCAAAATGGCAACCCACCACAATACAGTCCTAGCACTTACCCAAGCGCTAAACGCAGTACACTGGCCACTACACTCGCTACACCAGGATGCTAGTTCCGGTTACTCGAAGGACCTGTAAAAATGTATGTACAGCAAGGGTGAGATACCTCTCAGTAAGGAAGAACACAGGTTATATCGGTGTGTGGCATTTGAATGTTATAATGATACAACATACATGCAGTTAAATGCAATCCAGTACTAGTTCACATAGTGCATACACGCACACATACACATACACATGATCAGCAATCCTGCTGCCGTCACACCCTTTGGCCTAAAGCCGGCCGACAACATATGGCATTGGCCCGTAGCCAACCCGCGAACATGGTGCCACCAGCACATGGCTAGTCCCTGACTCTCATGCCATCGTACCAGCGCTAAACTGGTAGATCCACACCCTTCAGCTTGATCTGTCGGTATAGGCTCACGCCCTCGGATATAAAGCTAGACACTCTTGCCTACGTGGCAGGTGATAAACACACGCCCTCGAATACAGAGTCGAACACTCTCAGTACTTGGAATCATTTCGAAACCCAGTTCCCACTAGCTTTTCAACACATCACACACACATGCATGCTCATATAACCAAACTAACCACACCCATTTGGTAATCTAAATCATAGTTTTCCAAAAAAATACAAATTAAACAAGTCAAGGCACGGCCATCCCAATATCACAGTATTAATCAACATATACCCTCGGTTTTCAATAAAACCAGGGATGCAACCTGTCGCCCCCTTTTTCCCAAAATTGTAATAATGAAAAACCCTTAGTTTTTCCTGTTAGATTCCCCCAAATGAGTAGCCAAAACACACACAGTACCATGAACCACAGTGTCACCGAGTCCGATTTCAAAAATAACCGATATAAACACAGTTCCCCTTACCTTTTCCCGGAATCACAAATCCCGAACTCCAAGGTCCCTAAACAGTGAACCGAGTTCCAACAAATCACAGTACAGAATATGCTCACAAGATAATTACCTACAAAACTACCGGATCAGAAATGAAAACCAAGCCTTACCGCGATTTTCACCAAAACCCGAAAACCTCTGAAACAAGATTCTGATCTATAGAAGTTGTAGAGAATCCTTCCACGATCCTCGTGGTAACCTCAGATTTTCGATTCCAGCAACGATTGGCGAAGAGTTCTAGAGAGATAAAGAGAGAGTAGGGAGAGTTCTAGAGAGAGAGAGAAAGAGAAAGATTTGAGTTTCTTAGTGAGGAAGTAAAGGAAAATGATATTTATAGCCCCTTGACTTGGGCAACTTCGTCGACGAAATGGTGTTCTCATTGACGAATCTTTCACTGACTTCGTCGATGAGTTGATGGCCTCGTCAACGAGTCATGATATTCCCGATCTCCAAAACTCCTCAGCTTCTCCTCGTCGGCGAGTCTCTGAATTTCATCGATGAGAAGAACAAAGGCTTCGTCGATGAAATCTATCAAATTCCCAATTTGCCCCTCTCTTATTTATTTAGGCCCAGTTATCACGGTTCGGGTTCTTACAATCTCCCCTCCTTACAAAAATTTCGTCCTCGAAATTTGCCATCTCCTATTCACAAACTCATTCATACAATCGAATACATATACACCCATCTAAAGAAAAGTGGCAACCACTACATCGTAGCCCCATCATACACATACATACCCTCACTTATGGTGGAGGAATACCGTGGTTACATATACAACGGTCTCAAGAGTTCACAATACACACGCACTCCTGATGACTAACCACCCATCCCAACCCACAGTAGGATCATGTACAAGTGCTTAAAACCAACTGTGGATACTTCGGGCGTATTTCCGTTTCCAGTTCCCAAGAAGCTTCCTCAACCTCGTGGTTCCACCACAATACCTTCACTAACGGTATCTCTTTGGTACAAAGCTTCTAAACTTTACGGTCCAGAACCTGAACAGGTATCTCCTTATATGCTAAAGTATCCCCAATTTCCAACTCATCATAACTGATAACATGTAAAGGATCCAACACGTACCCCCTCAACATGGATACGTGAAACACAACGTGGACCCTCGAAAGTGCTAGAGGTAATGCAATCCTGTAGGCTACCGGACCCACTCATTCAAGTACCTCGAATGGTCCGATATACCTCGGGCTCAACTTGCCCTTCCTCTTAAATCTCATCACCCCTTTCATCGGAGCGATATGCAGAAATACCTTACCTCCCATTTCGAACTCTAACTCACGGCTGCGAGCATCTGCATAACTCTTCTGCCGACTCTAAGCTGATCTAGTCCTCTCCCGGATCAAACCCACCTTCTCATACGCCTGCTGCACAAGTTCAGGTCCTAACACCTGATGTTCACCAACCTCATCCCAACACAAAGGAGATCGACACCTCCGACCATACAAAGCCTTGAACGGTGTCATCCTGATACTAGACTGGAAGCTGTTATTATAAGCGAACTCTACAAGTGGCATAAATTGTATCTAGCTACCACCGAAGTCTAACACACAAGCTCGCAACATATCTTCCAAAATCTGTATCGTCCTCTCTGACTGTCCATCAGTCTGGGAGTGGAACGCTATACTGAAAGTAAGCTTTGTCCCCAATGCCTCCTGCAAGCTCATCCAGAATCGATAGATAAACCTCAGATCCCGATCCGATACTATGGACACCAATACTCCGTGCATTCTCATAACCTCATGCAGATACAAATCTACTAGCCTACTCAAAGGATAGCCAACTTTCATCGGTATGAAATGAGCAAATTTCGTCAATCTATCCACGATCACCCAAATAGCATTCTACCCATGAAGCGCTAGTGGCAAACCAGTCACAAAATTCATGGAAATGTGCTCTCATTTCCACACCAGAATAGGCAAAGGCTGTAACGGCCCTACTGGCCTCTGATATTCAGCTTTCACCCGTTGACACGTCAAACACTGCTCCACGAACTGAGCAATCTGCCTCTTCATACCAGACCACCAGAAGGTCTCGCGCAAGTCTCGATACATCTTTATACTACCAAGATGTACCGTATACATAGAACGATGCGCCTCCTCTAGAATCGTCCTTCTGATCTCATCATCGTTCGAAACACACAGTCTAGTCCCAAACCTCAACACACCTCCTCAGAGATGTTAAACTCCATAGTCAGACCCTGTTGTACCATTTCCATAACCTCTGCCAACTCTACATCACTAGCCTGCGCAGCTTTTATACGCTCAACCAAGGTCGGTTGGACCACCAAACCAGCAAGATAAGCCTGATGATCACCAGACACAAACTCTACACCCGAGCTTTCCAAATCCCGTCTGATGTGACACTGAGTTACAATCGCAGATACAACCGTAGGCCCTGACTTCCGACTCAACGCATCAGCCACCACATTAGCCTTCCCCGGGTGATAACTGATCGTGCAATCGTAGTCTTTAATGAATTCAAGCCACTGCCTCTGCCTCATATTCAACTCCTTCTACGTGAAGAAATACCTGAGGCTTTTATGGTCTATGAAGATCTCACACTGCACCCTGTACAGATGGTGTCACCAGATCTTCAGTGCATATACCACAGCAGCCAATTCCAAATCATGCATAGGGTAGTTCTTCTCATATTCCTTTAGTTGCCGAGAGGCATAAGCTACTATCTTACCTTGCTGCATAAGCACACATCCCAAGCCTTTCAGAGATGCTTCACAATAAATCACAAACCCACCATCCCCCAAAGGAATGGTCAACACTGGAGCAGTAACCAGACGGTGCTTCAACTCCTGAAAGCAATACTTGCAATCACTGGTCCATTCAAACTACACTCCTTTCCTAGTTAATCGTGTCAAAGGTCCAGATAGTTTAGAGAAACGCTCCATGAACCGACAATAGTAACCTACCAGTCCCAGAAAACTCCAAACCTCCTGCACATTCTTCGGCCTTACCCAGTTGACCACAGCTTCAATCTTGCTAGGATCAACTGATATACCATCCCCAGTAACCACATAGCCTAAGAACACAATCTGATTCAACCAGAATTCACATTTCTTCAGCTTAGCATACAACTTCCTCTTCCGCAGAATCTGTAACACTAACCTCAAATGTTCCACGTGCTCTTCCGTACTCCTTGAGTATACCAGAATGTCATCAATGAACACCACCACGAAATGATTCAAGTACTCATGGAAAACCCTATTCATCAAATCCATGAACACCGTCGGAGCATTCGTCAACCCCAATGTCATGACTAAGAACTCGTAATGGCCATATCTGGTCTGGAAAGCAGTCTTTGCTACATCCTCCGCTCTAACCCTCACCTAATGATACCCTGACCGCAAGTCGATCTTCGAAAAGACCCGCGTCCCCTACAACTGGTCAAAAAGATCATCTATACGAGATAAAGGATAGCGATTTTTCACAGTTACCTTGTTAATCTCACAGTAATCAATGCACATCCGCATCGACCTATCCTTCTTCTTTACAAACAGTACTGGAGCTCCCCATGACAAAACACTAGGTCGAATGAAACCCCTATCCAATAATTCCTGCAACTGCTCCTTTAACTCCCAAAGTTCTGCTGGAGTAATTTGTTACGTATTTTTAGAGATCGGTGCCTTACCAGGCAGCAACTCTATCGCAAACTCCACCTCACGATCTGAAGGTAAACCGGGTAATTCATTTGGAAACACGTCTGAAAATTCGCTAACTACCCGAATGTCCTCGAGTCTCAACTCATCCCGCGGCGGTTCCTTTATACAAGCTTGGTACCCCTGACATCCGTCCAATAGTAGCCTCTTTGCCTGTAGAGCCGACAGAATCTGTGGCACTGAACGCACACATGATCCCACGAATTCATATCCCTGCTCTCCAGGTGGTCTAAACACTACTACCTTCCTACGATAGTCGATCACCGTGTAATTGGAGAATAACCAATCCATCCCCAGAATAATATCAAACCCCGACATGTCGTATACCACCAGATTCGCTAGTAGTAACTTTCCTTGAATTTCCACTGGGCAGTCTACGAACATCTTCCTACAGAAAAATACACTCCCAGATGGTGTAGTAATAGATAACACCTCATCCATGTCTCAAGTCTCAATCCCACACCGTCCCACAAATTCACAGACACAAAGGAATGGGTTGCACCCAAATCAAACAAAAAAGAAGCTTTATTTGAAAGCAATAATAAGGTACATGTCACCACGTTACGTGCATGCTCAGCGTCCGCTGGAGTAAAAAAGTATACTCTGGCAAAAGCTGTATTCGTATGAACGGTTCCCTGAGGCATTTGATTGCTCCATTGGTCCCCACTGAATGTAGGCACATCTCGATTCGGTGCACAACAATCACGAGACATGTGACCAAGTCAACCATAGTTATAGCAGTTACCATCAAAAGTCCGAAACTCACCCTCGTGCCATCTAAACACCTGGTACAACGACCACTAGTCTAGCTCCCCTGAGAATCTTGGCGCTCGGTATCTTGACGATAACCCGAGCTCTTGCTCCTTTTCTTCCACGATCCCTGACGAGATCCTGTCTGAGAACCAGATGGTACTGTATTCTTCCTCGATTCCTGATCCACCTCATCCTCTCGGATACTAGTCTCGATCATTATGGCTTTATCCACCAACACCGAGAACTTGCAGATCTGAAGCATGCCCACTAGTCCACGGATATCCTTCCTCAAACCCTTCTCAAACCTCCGAGTCTTCTTATACTCACTCGAGATCATACATGGTGCAAATCGGGACAGCTCTATGTACAGAGTTGCATACCCCCTGCACCGCCATACTCCCTTGAGTCAAAGCAGAAAACTCATCTGCCTTCGCATCACGTACAGAAGTTAGGAAGTATCTGTCGAAGAACACCTCCTAGAACGACTCCATATCATCTCCTCAGGACCACCTCTCTACTTCTTCAACAGATTCACCGCAGTCCACCATCGACTCGCCACCCCAGACAGCTTGAAAGTAGCATAGAGGACTCGCTGCCTATCTGTGCAGTGCAGGACTTCCACAATCCTCTCAGTCTTATCCATCCAGTCCTCTGCTGTCGTTGGGTCAGGTCCTCCAAAGAACGTCAGAGGATGCATGCGTATGAACCTCTCAATGGTGCACCCCGCAATAGTAGGAGAGCGCTCGCATCTCCTCACACTCTGGCCAATCTCCCGTAATACTTGCCTCGTCAAACCTCGAGGCACAGAAGGAGACTCATCACTCGCAGTCTCCTCGAATGCCACTTCCCAGGTTATTATCCTTAGGCTCCATTCTGCAACACAATAGGAATCTATTAGTATCCCTACAACATATACGGTTAACACAATGATCTACACTAACAGTGTTAACTACTCCCTGCTAGGTCTAGGTCTGTCCTATCACACCGAGACGAAAGTCATCAATGATTTGCCCTACTTTTACTGGAATCGTCATCTCAGGAAAAACACGAAATATCGTCAACAAATCCCGGTCTAGCAACCAAACAACCCTCAACCAACTCTACCCATATCCACATCCTATACTCTAGTATGTACTCACAACTAAGCCTAACCAAGTCTACAAGATCAAGTAACCTGGTTAGCTCTGACACCTAGTTGTCATGCCCCAAACCCAAAAATGGGACCCAAGGGTGAGAATATAATCTAACTTGTCCCTGTACCTGATAAAACATCCAAAGATACAATACAATGGATGAGGGTCCGACCCTGTGGGGTTTCCAGGAACCCTAAACACATCCAATCACAAACATATACGCAACGGAAAAAGGTTATCTATATACACATATGCAGTACCATACCAGAGTCTATATAAGAGCAGAACATGGCTCCATCAAAAACATACAAACGGTTGCCCAAATACATCTCAAAACGGCAACCCACCACAATACAGTCCTAGCACTTACCCAAGCACTAAACGCAGTACACCAGCCACTACGCTCCCTACACTAGGACGCTAGTTACGGTTACTCGAAAGACCTGTAAAAATGTACGTACAGCAGGGGTGAGACACCTCTCAGTAAGGAAGAACACAGGTTATATCGGTGTGTGGTATTTGAGTGTTATCATGATACAACATACATGCAGTTCAATGCAATCCAGTACTAGTTCACAAAGTGCATACACGCACACATACACATACACATTATCAGAAATCTTGGTGTTGTCACACCCTTCGGCCCGAAGCCAGCCCACGACATACGGCGTTGGCCCGTAGCCAACTCGCGAACACAGCGCCACCGACACATGGCTAGTCCCCTACTCCCATGGCATCATACCAGCGCTAAACTGGTGGATCCACACCCTTCGGCCTGATCTGCTAGTATATGCTCGCGCCCTCGGATATAGAGCCGGACACTCTTACCTACATGGCAGGCGATAAACATACGCCCTCGGATATAGAGTCGGACACTCTCAGTACTTGGAATTATTTTGGAACCCAGTTCCTACTAGCATTTCAACATATCACACACACATGCATGCTCATATAACCAAACTAACCACACCCATTTGGTAATCTAAGTCATGGTTTTCCAAACAAATACTGTTTAAACAAGCCAAGGCATGGTCATCCCAATATCACAGTATAAATCAACATATACCCTCGATTTTCAATAAAACCAAGGATGCAGCCCATCGCCCCCTTCTTCCCAAAACTGTAATAATGAAAAACCCATAGTTTTCCCCGTTAGATTCCCTCAAATGATTAGCCAAAACACACACAAGACCATGAACCACAGTTCCACCGCGTCCGATTTCAAAAATAACCGATATAAACACAATTCCCCTTACCTTTTCCCCGAATCACAAATCCCGAACTCCAAGATCCCTAAACAGTGAAGTGAGTTCTAAAACCTACAAATCACAGTACAGAATATGCTCACAAGATAGTCACCTACAAAACTACTGGATCAAAAATGAAAACCGAGCCTTACTGTGATTTTTCGCCAAAACCCGAAAACCTCTGAAACAAAATTTTGATCTATAGAAGTTTTAGAGAATCCTTCCACGATCCTCGTGGTAACCTTAGATTTCCAATTCCAGCAACAATTGGCGAAGAATTCTAGAGAGAGAAAGAGAGAGAGTAGGGAGAGTTCTAGAGAGAGAGATAGATTTGAGTTTCGTAGTGAGGAAGTAAAGGAAAATGATATTTATAGCCCCTTGACTCGGGCAACTTCATCGACGAAATGGTGTTCTCGTTGACGAATCTTTCACTGACTTCATCAACGAGTTGATGGCCTCGTCAACGAGTCATGATATTCCCGATCTCTGAAAATCCTTGGCTTCTCCTCGTCGACGAGTCTCTGAATTTCATCGATGAGAAGAACAAAGGCTTCGTCGACGAAATCTGCCAAATTCCCAATTTGCCCCTCTCTTATTCATTTAGACCCAGTTATCACAGTTTGGGTTCTTACAAAGCGAGCTACTGAACGAATTCACAGATGTGTTTGCTTGGTTGGCCGAAGATATGTCAGGGATTGACCCTTCAATCACGGAGCATAGGTTGCAGGTAGACCCCAACCATAAGCCCATAAAGCAGAAGAAGAGGAGCTTTGCGATGGAGTGGATCAAGGTGATAGATGAAGAAGTGACGAAACTGGTACAAGCCAAATTCGCCAGGGGAGTCCACTATCCAGAGTGGTTGAGCAACGTAGTCCTAGTAAAGAAACTGAATGGAAAGTGACGGACATGTATTGATTTCATGGACTTGAATAAGGCATGTTCAAAAGATAGTTTTCCCCGTCCTCAAATTGATCAACTAGTGGATTCGATGTATGGGCATGAGCTCCTAAGCTCTATGGATGCCTATTCGAGATATAATCAAATCCCAATGCAGCGAGCAGACGAGGAGAAAACATCTTTCATCACCGAGAAAGGGCTCTATTGCTACTGAGTAATGCCCTTCGGATTAAAGAACGTAGGAACAACATACTAGAGGCTGGTGAACAAGATATTCAAAGATCAGCTCAAAAAAAAGATGGAGGCATATGTAGACGAAATGCTGGTGAAAAGCCTAAAAGTAGGGGAGCATTGCAAGGATCTGAAAGAAACATTCGAACTGTTGCGCAGGTACCAAAATGAAATTGAATCCTTCAAATGAGTGTTTGGTGTCTTTGTAGGGAAGTTTCTAGGCTTCATCATGACGCACATAGGGATAGAAGCCAACCCTGACAAAATAAGGGCGCTGCTAGAGATGAAAGCCCCTCGAATAAAGAAGAAGATCAAAATCTTGACAAGAAGGATAGCCTCCCTCAGCAGGTTTCTCTCTTGTTCGGGAGACAAAGGTTTACCCTTCTTCAAGGTGCTGAGAAAGAAAAGGGGATTTGAATGGGGGGAGGAGCAAAGTAAAGCCTTCAATCAGCTCTAGCAGTACCGTGGCTCCCTCCACTACGAACAAAGGCAAAAGCAAGAGATGACCTCTACCTATACATAGCTTCGACTCCATATGCGGTTAGCTCGATCTTAGTCAAAGAAGAAGAAAGGCAGCACAAACCCATATACTACACAAAAAAAGTGTTGAGTGGAGCCGAGAAGAATTACAGCACAGCAGAAAAGGCAACCTTCTCCATCATCTATGCCGCTCGAAAGTTGAGACCCTACTTTTGGGGGAACAAGATAATTGTGCTGACAAACCTATTGTTGAGACAGATCCTCCAGCGGCCAGAGAGCTCGGGAAGAATGATGATGTGGTCGATTGATATAAGGAAATTTTACATACAATACCAGCTAAAGCCTACCATCAAAGCTCAGGTACTAGTTGACTTCATGGCCGAACAATCCTACGAAACAGGAGAAAAATCAGAAGTGTGGACATTGCATGTTAACGGGTTTTCTAACGCAACCGGAGGGGGAGCAAGACTAATCCTCACGACACCAGACGGATTAGAGACACTATACACACTAAAATTAGAGTTTTCAACAACAAACAACGATGTTGAATATGAAGCCCTTCTAGTAGGGCTATTCTTCGTAAAGGCAGTGGGGCTAGCATGAAAGTGATTCCCAATTAGTGGTGGAGCAGGTGAAAGAAGAGTTTGAGGCTAGGGATTAGAAAATGAAGAAATACCTAGCCAAAGCTCAAGAACACATCAAATCATTTGCTCATTTTGATATAAAGCGCGTGCCACGGGCTGAAAACGAGAAGGTTGATGTGCTGGCAAGATTAACCAGAATGGAAGAATGTCATATATCTAAAGCAAGTCAAAAAACCTTCATACGAGGAAGTCAATGTTAACCTACTGGTAGTTGAAACCAACAGGGGGGATTGGAGAGATCCTCTGATGCAATACCTTCGTAATGGATCCCTACCAGAGGACAAGAAGGAGTCTATAAAGGTGAGGAAGGCGTCAAAGTACACACTCATAGACAAAGAGTTGTAAAAGCGATACTTAATGTTGCCATACCTACGGTGCTTGAGTATTGAAGAAGGAGAATACGTGTTAAGGGAAATCCACGAAAGATGCGAAAATCATCTAGCCAGCAGAGCTATAGCCCACAAGGCCTTACGACAAGGGTTTTACTGGCCCACAATGAGGAAGGACATGATCGAGTTCGTTAAACAGTGTGACAGGTGCCAACGATACGCGAGAATACAACACATGCCGTCTAGTTTCCTCTCTTCCCTGACCAGTCCTTGCCCATTCGCTCAATGGGGCCTGAATATCTTGGGGTCACTACCCCACGCGACTGGGCAAAGGAAATTTTTGTTGGTAGCGATCAATTACTTCACCAAGTGGGTAGAATTTGAAGCCCTAGCTCACATAACAGAGTGAAACATCACCTAATTCATGTGGGAGCCGGTGGTTTTCCGGTTTGGAATCCCATGGGCCATAGTCGAGGACCACGAAAGATAGTTTGACAATGAGCACTTCAAGAAAGTTTGCATTGAACTATCCATAAAACTTCTATTCCTATCGGTAGCGCATCCCCAAAGTAATGGTTAGGTGGAAAACATGAACCAAATGATACTGCACAGTTTAAGGACAAGGCTTGAATCTTCATAGGGCAAATGGGTGGAAAAGCTCACGTTCGTAATCTGGGCATACCACACAACCTGACGAGTAGCAACAGGGGAAAAACCCCATCCATGCTTGCGTTTGGAGTAGAGGCTGTTATTCCTGCCAAGGTCAGGATCCCTTCCTAGCAGAGGCAGCACTTTGACGAAAAGCATGATGGTGAAGAACTAAGGGCAAAGATAGACCTCCTAGAGGAGAGACATGAATAGGCACAAATGAGGATCGCTGCATACCAACAAAAAGTGGCGAAGTACTACAATACCCATATAACAATGCAAACGTTCCACCCAGGAGAGCTAGTCCTTAGGAAGGCACAAACAAGCCAAGCAGAGCTTAGACCGAACAAGTTAAAGCCGAACTGGGAGGGACTATAGCAAGTTACAACAGAAATAAAGCCAGGAACATATACATTGGAGGACATAGAGGGAAAACAGATAAAAAACACATTGGAATTCTGACATGTTGAAAAAATACTACTCTTGAAATTTCATTCCCCAAAATTTTGTACAATAGAATTGAAATCTCAAACAAAGGGTTGTACCACAAAGAAATTAAAAAGTACATTATCATTGTTTAATAAAAATGCAAGATGGACTATTCAATAATCCTCTTCATCCTTAGGCTCATCCTCCTCATCCATTTCATCCTCGGACTCCAAACTTTCATCGTCTTACCCGTGTGAGCACACACCAACCAGAGAAAGGTCAGGGTGCATTGTCCCGACTTGCTCCTAGCACCTCCTAAAACCAACACGGTAGATCTTGGCGATGTCAAAGACGAACTGTGCGGAATCTTTGTACTCTTTTACCGTGACCCTAGCAACATCTGCAATATCAGCAGCAACAATAGCAGTGGGAATCTCCTCCCTTCAAATCTTTTCTATTTCTTCTCGGAGGCCCCTCTCGTGGAGTCTAGCTTCGTGGAGTTCATTCTGAGCAGTGACATACTTGTCTCTGGTCTCCAAGGTCTGCCAGTATGTCTCGGTTACCTTCTCCTCTTGGGCCAGAACTATGGTCGCCAGCTAAGGACAACAAAAGGATAGAAGGAGTTAAAAATAGTTAAGAGAAAATAGGGCTAGATGGGGCGTAGGAAAAAGACATGAGCTCTATGGATACCTGGTACATAGTACAATGGATATTCATAGACAAGTGATCCAGAAGGGAACACTGAGCTGTCACAAGATCCTCCACATGTACCGCCCGATGCAGTGCAAGACCAAAACGAGCCGACTCGTGAAAGATGGCCTTACTAAAAAATATCGAACCAGGTACATTCGTTGCAATAGGGGGCTCACTTTCGGCTACAGAGACTGCCTCCCTCTAGGAAGACTTCCCTTCGAGTTCCCTCCTTTTCTTCTTGCTTCTGCTCGATCTCTGCTTCTTTGCTTCACCCATGAGGGACTATACTTATTGAACTTCTTATCTGCAAAAAGAGAAGAGGAGATAAGGGCACAGAGAACCATAGGGGTATTTAAATATACACATCACGAGATCAAGGTTAAGATAAGACATAGAGAAATGGGGTTGATCCCACACTGCAAAAGGACTCGCTCCTTGAGCAACTCCTCGTGAGGGACAATCCCCTACCAACCAATAGCTTACAGGTCTTTAAGGATGGCTTGCTCAAAGGGAGACAATGTATATGATGCACCCAAGCTAAAATAAAAAGAAGAAAGAGGTAAGAAACAAGTACCCACATATAGCTCATACATACACAATAAGTAAAGAAAGAGAAGAGAACATCACCATTGAAAGGAGTAGACCAAATGCGAGGCCCGAGATAGTTGAACTCTCCGGATGCAAAAAAAGTAGCAGGACTTCTAATTGTGAATGGAAGAGCTACCCGGAGTAAATAGCTTATAGTTGGGCAAGGAGTTGAAGTAGTATAGTTCCTACTCTAAAGAGTGCGTCCTCATCTGGAAGCAACTCTAAAAGAGAGGCATCATGGGTTGATGATCTCGTTGGAGCAAAAAAATGGAAAAACACACCAACGAGAGTTTGAAACAAGTTGTGAAGGGGCTATGTGATAAAAGCCTAACACATCATAAATGAAAGGGTTAAAAGGTAGCCTAAGTCCTAAGTCAAGATAGTCGGTATATAAACAGAGTTCATTGGGACCTAGGTCGAGAGCAGACTCAAAACTGGTAGGTAACCTAATGTTAATGTTTGAAGGGATAGCGAAGAAGTGACGGACATTTTGCATATCCGAGGGAGAAAGATCACATCGAGCACTCCTCACTATGACTGGAGTCTTCGATGGAGGCACCAAATACTCCATGAGAAAATTGAAGTGCAAGACAAACAAGGAAAATAACTTACACTATTATACAAACAGATCAAACAGGCAAACTTTCTACAAGAGCACTAAAACTGCTATGGAAAAGTGGATCAAAAAGGTAAACTTTGCGTAAGAACACGGAAACCACTATGTAAAAGTGGATCAATAAGGCAAACTTTTCACAAGAACAATGAAGAACATGAAGAACAAAACAAAAACAAACATATAATGCCAAACACAAATAGAATAAAGCAACAAAGACAAAGAGAGAAGGAGAACATACCTAGTAGATAGAAGGGTACCCTTTGGGTGAGATGAGGAGCAAAAAGGCGAGCCCACACACTTTATGGAGAAATCCTACACAGATCCCCAAAAATTCAGCATCCCAAGAAGGTGGGAGCTCATCAATTGGGCATGCGTCTCAAAGGAAAGAAATTAAATCCCCATACATACATTGACATGGTGCCAATTCCAATGAGTCTTGATTCTCCCAAGGTATGGCATAATTGACAAGTAATTATTAAATTTTGCAGGGTGGCGAACATCATGAAAGGACTTCAACGTCGCATTATAGCGGCCAAACTGACAGGCAAATCTAGCGAGGCAAGAAAGGTGCCCAACTAATGAGCACAGCTCATAAGGAAAACAAGGCCCAACTAACGAGCGCAGCTCATGAGGCCATGCAACAACCCAACTAATAAGCATAGCTCATAAGGCAAAAAAGGTCCAACTGATAAGCATGGCTTTTGAGGCCACGCAGAAGCCCAATTAATGAGCACAACTCGTAAAGTAAACGCGGTCCAACTAACGAGCACAACTCGTGAAGCAAACAAGGCCCAACTGACGAGCACAGCTCGTGAAGCCACGCAATAGCCTAATAAATGACCACAGTTCAGCCAAAACAACTCGGCAAAAATCCCACTAATAGCAATTCGGAAAAAAAAAACCGTGAAGAGTAGCTTGGTAAAAAAGACCGCGAAGAGCAGCTCGGCAAAAAATGTCGCATAGAGCAGCCCAGCGGAAATAGCCATCAAGAGCTTCTCGGCCAAAACAGCTCAGTGGAAAATTCCATCAAGAGCAGCTCGTCAGAAATAGCCATCAAGAGCTGCTCAGCAACAAATGCCTTTAGGAGCAGTTCAGCAAAAACAGTTTGGAAAAAATGCCATGAAGAGCAGCTTGGCAGAAATAGTTCAGCAAAAATGACGCGAAGAGCAGCTCGACACAAAAAGCTCTCCAACAAAAGCCTTCAAAAGTAGCTCGGCCAAAAAAAATCGACAAAAATGCCACAAAGAGCAACTCGGCAAAAAGGCCACGAAGAGTAGCTCGGCAAAAAGACCGCGAAGAGCAGCTCGGTAGAAACAACTCGGAAAAAATGTCGCGAAGAGAAACTTGGCAAAAATAGCTCAGCAAGAAAAGTCTTCAAGAGTAGCTCGGCCAAAAAAGCTCGGCCAAAATGCCACTAAGAATAGCTTGGCAAAAAAACCGCGAAGAGAAGCTTGGTAGAAACAGATCGGCAAAAAATGCTGCATAGAGCAACTCGGTAGAAATAACCATCAAGAGCTTCTCGGTGAAAATAGCTCGGTAGAAAATGCCATAAAGAGCAGCTCGGCAGAAACAACCATCAATAGTTGCTTGTCCAAAACAGTTCGGCAGAAAATGCCATCAGGACCAGCTAGACAAAAATGGCTCTGCAAGAAGTGCCATAAAGAGCAACTCGATAAGAAACGCCCAAGAACACAGCTCGGTAGAGAATGGCTTGGCATGATCTACCGAATAGTTTGGCAAAAGCGTCTCAGACAAACTCCCCAAATACCAACCCAGCCAGCATCAGCTCGGACTAGCCAAACCCCTGTATCATCAACTCAGCAAAAAGCAGCTCGGCAGGAGAGCCTAGTCGGCTCGGACCAGCTGAACCCTTGTGGCATCAGCTCGGAAAAAGGTAGCTCATCACATGAATTGGCTTGGCAGAGCTGAAGGGGAGCCCAACCGAGTCGAACCAATTGTCCCAAAAAAAAATAGAGAGAGAGAGAGAGAGAGAGAGAGAGAGAGAGAGAGAGAGAGAGAAGGAGACCCTAGTTCGAAATTTCAAGAACAAGTTCCGAAAATTCGAAACTAAGGGGGGACAACTGATATGCCAAAAATAAATTAGTCAATAAAAGGAATTCAACACCTAACAATCACTCCTTAAGTCAGACCTACTAGCGAGAGTAATCAGCGCCAACCCAATAATGAGGGGAGAGATACACGTTGTCGCATTAAACACCCAGAGTGATACGTGTTGGCACTTTATGACCCAGGAGCAATTCATGCCCCCCCGCAATAAAGACGATTCACCTCAAGGGTCAACCCTTGCCACTATAAAAGGGGAGGATGCAAACAAGCGAAGGTATCTCATTCTTAACTCACCTTTACTGTTGCATTCAACCTCTTTGAAGCATTCCCCTTACTTAGGCATTGGCGTGATCCCTCGGAGTACACCCCGGGTCCTCCAAGCCTATTTTGCTTTCACTTTTTTCAGGTCATTGGAAGTCGGAGATCATTCTTGCAGGTCATCGCCATTTTTATTCCACAACACTACTTGTTAAGATTTACTACAAGTTACTCTCTAATACCAATTGAAATTAAAGATGTATTCCCAAGAGGGGGTGAATTGGGTAACTAAAAATTTATTAAAGGAATTTCATATTACCTTAACCCTTTTCAATATAAACTTCCTTAACCACACAACCACAATATCTAAACAGTGACCATACTATACCAATAGACAATCCTAGACATATGAAATTATAATCCAATCTCAAACTTCAATTAATTTAGCTGAGCAATTATCAAAATCATATTTTCAGCAATAGTCAATAATATTCTCAAGATACAAATTCAGGAATTCAATCTTGAATTTTCTCACCACTTGTGCTTCAATAGAATGATCAATCTCAAGCACTTTACCTTGGCTACTTCAATCCAGAATTCAGATATTAATTCTTGTTTGATTTTTTAATCCAAGCAACACAAACCAGCATACAATAGATTATCTTGATTCAATCATGATCAATTCCCAATATTCAGCAAGTTCCCAATAAATATAAAATCATACACGCAGGTTATAACTTGCAGGAATTAAAAGAGATAGTTAGAAGAAGTTCGAACCTGAGATTTTTTGTAAGGTTCGGGCAGCAGCTTATGTCCTTGCCCTAAGCAACTCACTTTGAAGATTTTCCTTTCCACTTCATTACCAAGTGAATTACCCCTCTCTCCATTCGAGGTGGAGATGCCTCTCTAACGAGAACAACCCTCTCACTAGGCAACGATTCAAAGCCCTAAATTGTCAATAACAGAACAACAAAAATGGTTTTTTTTATACAATAGAGATACTCCTCAAAAAAGCATATTTGTACACATTAGAATCACAATATACTTCAATAAAATCAATAAAGATATGAAGCTCGAGATTATATCACTAGTAATATGATTATAAAGTGTGGATTTCAAAAGATCAAATCATAATTTCGCAAGGTTTCAACAAGAACACATATAAGCCATTCAGAAAATAATTTCAGCAGTATAACTCAAATTTCAAATCATATGTGTGTATATGGTTAACCTAATTTGCGAAAAGAATACCTTTATATAGAGTAGAAAGATTTTTGAACGTTTTTCCCACATTTTCTCTAATTTTGGAAACCAAATCATTCAAATTTAGATACAAGTTATGCGCTGTTAAAAGTATAAAACATCAACATCAGTCGACTGGGTCATAGGGTTAGTCGCCTAAGCAATTTAAAAATAGCGCATTCAGAAAGTCAGTACTAGGTCAATCAACTAGTAACAATGGTTCGGTCACTTGATCCTGTTATGTTTGCTTATTAACAAAGTCAGTAGCATATCAGTCGCCTGGTGTGAGATCATTAGTCGCCTGACCACTTAGCCATTTATTGTTTTTCAACATTTGGTTCCAAAACTTAAATTTGTAACTTGGAAATTTTATTTTTGACTTTATGAAAATATTTTCCATGTTTAAAAATAAGTCTCTAAGTCCATAATGAATCCTAAGAGCTTCAACTTCATTATTGAGATTCACAATATTTACATGAGACTTTAACAAGATAAAAACTATCTAAGTGTCTAAGTCTTCATGTCATACAGCTTCAACGCTTTGTCCAAACTTTAACCAATTCTTCAATATGCTTTATATCCATCATGACTCATAGCTTTAAGTATTGACTTCATTCAAGCTCTTCAAACATAATCACTTGATTTCATAAAAACACTTGAGCCCTGAAACTTAACTTAAACAAACATGTTGAGTAACCTTAATTTGTTATCATCAAAACGAGATTAAGCCTTGTTAGGCCAACACGGGCTGAAGCAGTCTCCAAGGCAGTGGTACAAACAGTTTGACTCCTACATGATCCGTATTGGCTACAAGAGGTGTGAGTACAATTGTTGCGTCTATGTGAGGAGTATTGAAGACGATTCACTCATATTTTTGTTGTTTTATATTGATGACATGTTGATTGTTGCAAGGAATATGACTGGGGTAAATCAGTTGAAGACTCTTTTGACATGAAATACTTGGGTGCAGCCAAGAAGATTCTTAGGATAGAGATTCGCAGGGACAAAGTTGGGAGATTGTGATTATCTCAGGACAGTTTTGTAGAAAAGGTGTTAGAGTGGTTTAGCATGGCTAATGCTAAATCGGTGAGTGTATCGTTAGTGAATCATTTTAGGCTATCTACCGCCCCAATTCCAAATATGGATGATAAGGTTCGTGACATGTAAAAGGTCCCCCATGCTAGTGCAGTGGGGTGTTTGATGTATGTTATGGTTTGTACAAGATCGGACTTGGCACACGTTGTCAATGTGGTGAGCAAATTCTTTTCAAATCCAAGTTGATGGCATTGGGATGCAATCAAGTTGATTCTAAGATACTCTAGGGGTATAACCGGATATGACATTACTTTTAGAAGATAACATAATGATCCATCAATGGTAGGTTATGTGGATGCTGACTGTGCAGGGGAATTAGATGACAGGAGTTCTACCACAGGTTAAGTATTCACCTATAATAACCCGAAAAAAAATTTAAAAAAATTAATTAATTAAAACTATTTATCAATTAATTAGTTAAATATTATTAAAATAATTAATTAAATAAAAAATAAAAAGAATAGTAAAAAAAGTAATTAAAATTATTATTATTATTTATTAATTAGTTAATTAAATATTATTAAATTGGATTTATTAAATAAATAACATAATGGATATATATATATATATATATATATATATATCTACATTATATATATAATATTAATAAATTAATATGAATGAAAGCTTTAACATTAAGCTTTCCTGAAGAATACTTACCTGAAGAAATAGAGACACCCCGGAACGAATTACACTCTCTCTCTGTCTTTCTCAGTTTGTCTCTCAGTCTCTCTCTCTCTCTCTCTCTCTCTCTCTCTCTCTTCTCTCTCTCTCTCTCTCTCTCTCTCTCTCTCTCTCTCTCTCTCTCTCTCTCTCTTTATTTTCTTGGCCAATATTCGATCGATCGTAAAATCGAAAGTACCGTTGGATTCCTAACTCCGCCATCGACATTTCTACTGAAGCAGATTTGTCGTGGGAGCAGCATAAGCACCATTCCTGAGGTAAGGTAATTTTTCCCTATTTTCTCAATTTCTCCTTAGATCTTTAGCCAAATCGACGATCGGACACCACCACGGGGTCCTAGTCACGATCGTCGTCATTTTGGCCGGAGTAAATTTCCAATTTGGGTTCTTAGGTACCACTCCAAAGTGAGAGTGGGATTTTGAGAATTAAATAAATTGGTTATATTTGAGGGTATAATTATTTATTTGGAATTTATGGGCTTAGGAAATGTTAAAATAGTATTTTATTTAGGATTGATTTAACGGAATTAAGATTTTTTATTCAGGGTTCGGGTGAGCGCAACAGATATCTTTTCGGGGTCCTTGTTGGTGTAGTTCAAGGATTCAGGTAAGGGAAAATTTTATATATTAAATCAGGTTTGTATGAATTAAATAAAAATGGACTATGTTATATATGTATATAAGTTTTCATGTGAATATAAAATGTCAATCATGTAAATTATGTGAGTATGAGATTAATTTATCACTTGAGGGCTTACTAAGTAAGGTGAATGTCCTGGTATGCTTCAGTTGTGACCTTTGGGTTGCCTAATGTACCAGAGCTTAGGGGTGCTACTTGTATGGACAGGTAATCACCCCTATCCTTGGGTAGTCTTGTGGGTAAATATTTTGCATGTGTATGATTAGGATTAGAAAATGATTTCAAAATTCATGTTAATGGTTTGCAAATGATATTAATATGTTATTTATAAATCTCATGTTGATCACACACTGTTTTAATATATATTATTTATTCCCTTACTGAGATGTGTCTCACCCGAATATGAACTTACCTTTTAAAGACCTCCACGAGATCGAGCTTAGAGAGCTCGAGCTGTTATAGCATTTTTGAGTTATAGAATAGAAAAGGGTATAATTTTGATGATATTTTTGGGATATATATATATATATATATTAAGTTATGCTTTATGTTTTATGTTTTAAGTTTTCTAAAATATGGATGATTGTGAATACTGAATATGTGTATATATGAGAATACAGGTGATGAATACTTAATTTGGATTATAGGTAGAAATAGTAAATTCTGGTATTATATTTGTAGAGATTATATTTATGTTTTCTATTGCGTACATGATATTAGAATGTAGATTATGAGGTATATGAATGCATTAGTAGCACTCTGGCCCACGTAGAGGGTTGGGGCATTACAGAGGTATCAGAGCAATGTCTAACCGAAAGTGTGATTAGATTCACATCGCCTGGTTATGGAAATATTAGAGTATTAGGTTAGGGATGATTTATATCAAAGTATAGGATTGAGTTGCGATAAGGATAGGGATGGATAGATTAAGATATCGTTAGAAATTCTGAGTTGTGTTTCGTAAGCTTGGCGGTAGAAATCCCTTAATGGTTTTCTGTGTTTTTCTGAAGAAGTAGCTAACTTCAGAAAATCATGATAAATTCATCGATGGTGATGTTTCCAAGAAGAGAAATTAGAACTTGGGATTTGAACTCGAAGGTTAGGTTGGTTCATTTGTAGAGAAAAATCTTTAAAGGAGAATAATTTAGATGATGTGATTTAATGGTTTGTGGTCAAGTTGGGTGTTTGATATTTAAATTGGAGTGTATGGAAATGTGTGGTATGAGGTTGGTTAGCTGATTTCAGAGATTATGGTATTAGGGTAAACCAGCAAGTACCTCTAGGTAGAGGTGGACCAGCACGAGTGTACTCATTGATTTTCGATTGAGGCAGATGTTGTCAATGGCGCAGGTATGGGTTTATGATTAAGGTAATAATGATTTAATTTGGTTATGGATGATTGAGAAGTTTATATGATGATTTTATTTCATTGTGGATAATGTAGGAATTCATTGGATAGATATTGGGATATATGAAATATGTTGAGTTATGAATTCCTGAAATAAGAAAATGATTGATTAGTTGGTAAAAATTTCAAGGGCGAAATTCTTTTAAGGGGGGAAGAATGTAATAACCCGGGAAAAAAATTTAAAAAAATTAATTAATTAATTAAAATTATTAATCAATTAATAGTTAAACATTATTAAATTAATTAATTAAATAAACAAATAAAAAGAATAGTAAAAAAATTAATTAAAATTATTATTATTTATTAATTAGTTAATTAAATATTATTAAACTGGATTTATTAAATAAATAACATAATGGATATATATATATGAATAAATATATATATATATATATATAATATTAATATATTAATATGAATGAAAGCTTTAACATTAAGCTTTCCTGAAGAATACTTACCTGAAGAAACAGAGACGCCCCATAACGAATTACTCTCTCTCTCTCTGTCTTTCTCAGTTTGTCTCTCACTCTCTCCATCTCCGTCTCTCTCTCTCTCTCTCTCTCTCTCTCTCTCTCTCTCTCTTTATTTTCTCGGCCAATATTCAGTCAATCGTAAAATCGAAGGTACTGTTAGATTCCTAATTCTGCCACCGACATTTCTACTAGAGCGGATTTGTCGTGGGAGCGTAGGCACCATTCTTAGGGTAAGGTAAATTTTTCTTATTTTTTCAATTTCTCCTTAGATCTTTAGTCAAATAGACGATCAGGTACCACCACGGGGTCCTAGTTGTGATCGTTGTCATTTTGGTCAAAGTAAATTTTCAATTTGAGTTTCCTAGGTACCACTCCAAAGTGATAATGAGATTTTGAGAATTAAGTAAATTGGTTATATTTGAGAATATAATTATTTATTTGGAATTTATGGGCCTAGGAAATGTTAAAATAGTTTTTTTTTTTTTTTTTAGGATTGATTCAATGGGACTAGGATTTTTTATTCAGGGTTTGGGTGAGCGTCGCTGGTATCTTTTCAGGGTCCCTGTTGGCGTAGTTCAAGGATTCAAGTAAGGGGAAATTTATATATTAAATCAGGTTTTTATGAATTAAATAAAAATGGACTATGTTATATATATATATATATATATATATATGAGTTTTCATGTGGGTATAAAATGTCAATCATGTAAATTATGTTTTCTGAACTTAGGGATGCTTATTTAGTTATGTGTATGTGAAAATGAACCAACGAAGGTGAATAATATTTTCAGGATAATTATGTAAGAAATGAAAGGTATATTTTCAGTAAATGAACATTAAAAGTTGATTGGCCTATTTTACAGGGAATGTATGAATTTTACTGCTAAATTGTGTGGCATGAGTAAATATAAATTCAATGCAAATATAAGTTATACGTATAAGATGCAGGTTATGTAAGGAATGCACTGAGGATAAAAATGTGATATGAATTATGCTGCTTGTGTTTGTTAATGAAACCATGTATACAATGACATCTAAAATGAGCTGTAGACTAATTGATGACAGCTAAAAGTAGCTATGTTAGCAGATTTTAGCGCATTTCTATGTGGACTAACTTATGTACAGCTAAAAGGAGCTGTAGTACGAATGAATGAAATGAAATGGAAATGCAATGTTAAAGCTAAGAACATGAACGAATGTGAATTACTGAAATAACAGATAGAATAATATACTATGGTATTATCAGTATTTATGTTAATAGAACATGTTACGTTTGGGCGAGACAAACTATTCGCCTGAGGGCTTACTGAGCAAGGCGAGTGCCTTGATTGTATTAGATGTGGCACTAGGCTACATAACGTGTTAGGGCAGGGGAAAACTATTTGTATGGGCGGGTAGATTTCCCTATTCTCGGAAACCTTCGCTGGTAAACTTTTGTATGAACTGTGTGAGTACGAGATTAATTTATCACAAGAGAGCTTACTGAGTAAGGTGAGTGCCTTGATATGCTTCAATTGTGACCTTTGGGTTGTCTATTGTACCAGAGCAGAGGAGTGCTACTTGTATAGGCGGGTAATCACCCCTATCCTTGGGTAGTCTTGTGGGTAAATATTTTGCATGTGTATGATTCGGATCGGAAAATGATTTCAAAATTCATGTTAATGGTTTGCAAATGATATTAATATGTTATTTATAAATCTCATGTTGACCACACACTATTTTAATATATATTGTTTCTTCCTTTACTGAAATGTGTCTCACCCGAATATGAATTTATCTTTTTCAGGACCTCCACGAGATCGAGCTTAGAGAGGTCGAGCTGTTATAGCATTTCTGAGTTATAGAAGAGAAAAGGGTATAATTTTGATGATATTTTTGGGATATATATATTAAGTTAAGCTTTATATTTTATGTTTTAAGTTTTCTGAGATATGAATGATTGTGAATACTAGATGTGTATATATGAGAATACAGGTGATGAATAGTTAATTTGGATTATAGATAGAAATAGTAAACTCTGGTATTATATTTGTGGAGATTATATTTATGTTTTCCGCTGCGTACATAATATTAGAATGTAGATTATCAAGTAAATAAATGGATTAGTAACACTCCGGGTCCACGTAGAGGGTCGGGGTGTTACATCACCCTTGTGGGAGGACCTATTTGTTGGAGGTCTATGGTGCAGTCACTCGTTACTTTATCTACTACTGAATCGGAGTACATGGCAGTGGCTGGAGCTGCCAAGGAAGCATTGTGGCTTATAAGATTAGTCAAGAAGTTAGGTATCTAGTAAGGTGGAGTTTGGTTGCAGTGTGATAGTTAGAGTGTCATTTGTTTGGAGAAGAACTGTGTGTATCAAGCGAGGACAGAGCACATAGATGTGTGATTTCACAGGATCAGGGAACTGGTTGCTTTTGGTGAACTACTACTTGAGAAGGTTCACACGTCATAGAATGCAAATTATATATTGAAAAAGTCACATACAAGTTCAAGCATTGCTTGGACTTGATTAACGTCTCCAGGTGCTAGATGAGAGGCGTCCCAAACTACTGTCCCAGGTGGAGTTGCGGGTTATTCTTTTGTATTTTTCCTAAGGGGTGAATATTTGCCAAGGTGGATATTGTCGGAGTATGTAGCTCATATTGAGTGAAATACATGCTCAAAGAAAGTAAGGTGAAGCTAGAATAAGGAAGCTGAGCTGTAGGAAGAAATCATCGATAATTGGGTTGACGGTTTGCTCTCTGGAGATTACCGTCAATGGTTTCCCTGAAACCGTTGACGATTTCAGTCTTCTGGTTTTTGCCATTGCATATTAAACCGTCGACAATTTGTTGAAACCATCTACGATATTGTTCTACGCTAATTACGAGATTTGAATCGAGAAGATTTGTAGATTGGGGATTTTAGAGGATTTTCCTCCATGGATTATAGAGTATTTTAGATAATTTCTAAGTCTTTTATACACATAGGATTAGCATATAAACGTTATTTTGTAACCCTTGATTGATATTGATAGTGAAAATTAGTCGCTTGCTCCCGTGCACGTAGGCAGGTTGTCGAACCATGTAAATTCTTGTGTCATTGATTATTATTTTTTTTTTATTCTCTTTTGTGATTGATTGTTTTTACATATTGTTCATCTTTGGTTGTTGTATTGCACGTTATAATTCAATTTGTGTTTCTGTTGTGCATTGGTATATATATTGCATAACACGTTTTTTTTTTTTTAAATGGGCTAGCAGGTCGGGTTTGGGCGAATCGTAAATAGGTAGGGATTAAATGGGTTCGGATTCGGATTAACCCGTTTGCTAACAGGTGACTAACATATAAATTCAAACCTCTTTGTTTAATAAACAAGTCATAAATGGGTACCCATTAAGAACTTCTTTAAAATTTAATTCATTTATTTATTTATTTATTTATTAAATAATTTCATATAAAGTGACATAAAATTTTTTTTTTTTAAAAGCACTTTTTATTTATTTATACCTTAATAAAAAAATGTAGAAAATAATACATCTCCTTAATTAATATTTTTTTAATGTAATATACATACATACATATATATACACACACACACACACACACACACACATATATCAAATTAAACGAGTCACCTAATGGGTACCAAACCTAAACCCATCTAATCTGTTTATTAAATGGGTCGGGTTCGGATTTGTTGGAGATGTGGCCCATATTGAGTGGAATGCATGCGCCGAAAAAGTATGGTGAAGTAAAGAACAAGTTAGTTGGGTTGTGGGAAGAAGTTGTCGACTGTCTGGTCGACGGTTTTGGTCTCAGGAGATAACCTTCGATGGTTTCCATGAAATTGTCGACATTTCAGTCTACAGAAGCAACAGCTCTCGGTATTAAACTGTCAACGGTTTTGTTCAGCGCAAATTACGGATTTTTAAATTTAGAGATTAGTAGATTGGGGGATTTGAAGGTTTTTCCTCTGAAATTTGCTACAGAGGTGTTTTAAATGCATTCTAAGTCTTCTATACGCATTAGTATACTACCACTCTGCACAACAGGATTGACTTATTTATAAACTAGTCACCTTCTGTTAAACTTAAACCCGATTTAAACGTATGAGTCACGGACTTTGACCTATTTTGTCACCCGTATATAACATGACATTTGATCACCGTTCCCACCAACCCAATGACCTCCCCAGGTCGATCACCTTTCCAAAACATTGAATGAAAAACTTCATTTGCCGACGAAGCTTTCCCACCTTCCCAGGTCGGTCACCTTTCCAAAACATTGACTGAAAGACTTCATTTGCAGACTAAGCTTTCCCATTAATTTATTATTATTATTATTATTATTATTATTATTATTATTATTATTATTTGTATTTTCGTGGGCTAGGAACACTTAAAAAGAAAAATTGATCTAAAGCTTTCAACTTTCAACAGATTAGCTCATTGATTTCGCCTTTCCAAGTTCAGCACATTCACGTGCCTCAAAAGGCCAACTAATTTAATTTAAATTTAAAATGCGATGAAATGTCAATTTTTTTATCAAACACACTTGAAATTATTAGATCTTTTAATCACATCACTTATTTTAAATTTAGGTAAAAGACACTCACTTTCCGTAAAGTTTGATAAAAAGATAGAGACTTTCTCTAAAATTTTAAAAATCTCATATACATCTCTTGAGATTCGTAAAAAATGACACAAACATTTCTTAAAATTTCAAATATATCATAAATCACCCTTGAGATTTCTCAAACATTCCGTAAAAAAAAAAATATCATTTTACAAAATACAAGAGGAGGTTTGTGTCTTTTTGAAATCTCAATAAAAGTTCTTGGAATTTTTAAATTTCAAGAGAGGTCATTACTTTTTCGTCAGACCTATGAGGAAGTTGGTATCTTTTGTTCTTAAATTTAAGTACTATTTATCTTACATCTAATAAATACTTATTAAAAAAAAAATTTCAAAACTACTATTTTTGGAGTAAAACATAACACTTTTTGAGAAACAAGAAGAATTACTTTTAGATACTTTTAAGTACCTAGCAATTGTAAGGGGTGGCAAATTTATAAATTTTAAAAATTGTAAGCGTTAAGGTCATTTTATTGACTAAAACTAATTATAAATTATAAAAAACATTATTAAATTAATAGAACATTAATCATAAATAAACATTATTTAAATTAATATAATTTTCATAAAAAATAAACAATAATATATTTTTAATTAGAAACTAATGATATAGAATTAAAAATTTTAAACACAAATTTTGATTTTTTTAATTTAGGTTAAATTAAATATATTAAGTATAAATTTCTGATTATAATTTTAATTAATTTTTAATTAGAAAGCATGTCAAATTTTAAATAAAATTAAAATTAAAATTTTTTTAATCAATTTTTAATTAGATAGTATTAAAAACGTCAACTGAAAATTTTGATTAACTTAAATATTAACTAATTGTTGGTCCAAAACTACTAAAAATGTTAATTATAAATATTAATTACAATATTAGTTAAAAAAGAAACTAAGTACACAACCTACATGTTATTTTAAAGCATTTTAATTGCTTGAGATGATTCCATTTGTATTTTCAGTGTAAGTGGAGTAATTAAGTTAATTCATTTCTTATAATTTAATTTAAGTCAATGAGATTATGACTTAAACAAATTCTATCACTATTCTCTAATTTTTAACAAGTTTATTTATTTTCCAAACATGCATATCATTATTAATCTACGAATATATTACATTCCACCACTATATGCCATAATTAATGAATATATATTTCTATATATGTTCTTGTAAGGCATAAACTATTACAGTATGATAAAAAAGTAAACCTCAAATAAGATCAAATCCTTTATCATCTTTATTCAAAAAATAATAATAATAAAGTTCAATAAAGATAAGAATACATCAAGTATTAATCTCATAATATTATTAATGAATGTTGCTATAATAAAGAGAGGCAATCGAGCTTAAAGTTACGGGCTTTTAGATTTGCTGAGCAAACACTAAATTAACAAAAAGAACTTCTAGACAATAAAACTTTAATGAGTCAAAAATCTAAAAAATCACCAAATATCCTAATTACTTGAAAACCCTAGAATTAGCTTCTAGGGTCTAACCCTTCATTCTTGATTTCATTCTCATGAATCCTATTCACTCCATTTAAGATGATGTAAGATTTCATGTCATCATTCTTGATCTCATTATCATTGATTGCAAAATTTTGTTGGGTTATTTCCTTCCATGTTGAGGAAAGCCCAAGTGAGTTTTATTAAAAGTCCAAAGTTCAACCATTTTAGTGTGAAAACCTAAAGGAAGTTATAAAAAGATAGGGGAGAAGGGAGGAGCCATCACTTTTCAAAAAGAGAGAAAAACGTGATTTTTCTCATGCTATCCAAATTTTATTAAGACTTCGATCCCGCTTCATCTGTGGTCCGATTTAGCTAAAATTTGGAGGAGAGGTTCACGGCTCAAGGAGCTACAATCTGAATGGTGAAGATTGGATTTTGAGCTCAAAAGTTAGGATTTTTGCCCGTGAACATAAATCGTAAATTTGGTATATTCTCTCCAATTCTCTTTGTATTTGCCAAAATTGATGATAACTTGATGAGATATATTTGTAGCCTCCAATTGCAATTAGAGAAGACTTTGTGTACCTATTATTTGATTGATAGTGGAGATTTCAATTGGACTAGGTCCCGTGATTTTTCTTCCTCACATTGGGGAAGTTTATACGTAAAAAATTGATTGTGTTCTTATGACTAGGTGTGATTGTATTTTTCTTATTATTTTCAGCACGTATAAAGTAGAGATACACTATATTTGCTTGCATATAAAGAGAATAATTATTCTGTTGTGGTTGTTTGTTGATATCTCTCCTAACAAAGTGGTATCAGAGCCCGATTGACAGATTGTCAGGTTGGCAATTTGAGTTATGGAAGTAAATACTAATAGAATGATTAATCTCAATGGTTCAAATTATCACATATGGAAAGGAAAAATGGAGGATCTTCTTTATGTGAAAGATTATTCCCTACCGGTGTTTTGTAATGACTTGTTATTTATTTTCTAGTTCTGATTTTTTTTTTTATACTGTAAGATTTATAATGCTCTGATACCTACTAGACTAAACCAAACCATCAACCTAAACAGCGAGAAGCGAAATCCATATAAACACAATAAAAAAAAAAATACAATACCAGAGTGCTAAAATGAGTCCCCAAAATATACATATATGACTGTTTCCCAAAATACCCTCAATTGGGCTAGGTTATATATAAATACTCCCAAAAATACCCACTCTACTAGCAGGGCAGTACTGAAGCCCCTCTATTTGCGAGCCTGATCTGTTCGCCTACTTGGATCACCTGAAAAATGTTAAAGTAATGGGATGAGCCAACGCTCAGTAAGACGAAATATGTTATTGCTAGTGTGTGGCAAATGAGTTATAATACTGAGAAGATCTGTTTCTATATAATCACGTATAACTGAATCTGTAAATATAGTACAAATAATATAACCATCACCTTCCCATGTTGTTTAATATATCTGTATTTTAGGTTTCTATACATAATACTTTTAATATATATATGTATATATATATATATATATATATATATATATATATACACACACACATATACATATATTCCCTGTTTCTGTGAAACTGTACATACATAATAATAACTAAAAACTTCCTTGGATGGATAAATGTATGTCATAATTTGACTCCTCATGACAGGGTTATGCGGCCCATAGGCGGGATCTACCCTGGCTGGCCGACCAGGATAAACCACTATACTCTATCAGTCTAATCAGTCCTTCTCAGCCCACATCTGATGGGGAGCCTGTCCACTCGTGGGCATTTGATCGACCTATTTACCACGTATTATCTAAATAGGTGGTTGCACTTTATACTGTATGAGCAACGGTACCGTGCTCTGTAATCTGTAATGGTCCATTAGGGTCTGATACTAAATAATACATTACTATATACAATCTATCTATTTTACCATGATTTTGTAATATTTGTATTAACCATGACACTGTAATAAATTATATCTGTATCAACTGTATTTCTGAAATGAACTGTAAAACTGTATGTCATGGTATTGAAAGCTGTATAATCATGGTATTCTGTAATTACTGTACAACATATTTACTATCTGTATATTCTTTAAAACATAACTCTGAAAATACTGTAAAGCATGTTTTTGTATTATATCTATATTCTCAAGTCACACAATAAATTAAAACATATTAAACATACTTGATAAACTGTATAAATTTCTGTTGTGAATAATAATCTGATAATAATGTATAATTTATACTAAAAACATACTAGAATTGTCTAGCATAGCATATTTCCCTTACTTGATTCCTGCTAAAATCCCCCTACTATGACAGGTCCTACACTCGTAGGGTTCTCCACTCAACACCCCGAAAATCATATATCCCATAAAAAAATATTATTATTTCTACATCTACAGCATTTCCTACAACTGCTGGAAAGTCAAATTTCAACAAAAAGACCTTACCCTGAATCTGGGATGAAATCCAACTTTGTCCCACCGACGATCCACTCCGGCAGACTTGAAAAAAACTTTCCCAGGAGCGTCATGGTGGCCTCAGATCATTGATCCGGCGAACGACGAAGCCGAAATCAAAGAGGGAGAGAGGAGAAACCGTATGAGAGAGAAAATGAGAGAATTTCGCTGAAAAATTATGCATTTAACCCGAATTTAGGCTATTTATACTGTGAGATTTGTCGACGAGCCATGTCATCTCGTCGACGAGTCTTGTAGAAAGTTCGTCAACGAACCTGCACCCTTGTCGACGAATTTTAGACTTTCCAAAAATTCTCTCTTTGTATCTTCTCGTCGACGATACGGGACCTCGTCAACGAGATCCTAAAGAGCCCTCGTCAACGAGGCCTGGGAAATTTTCTTAGGATTCTTCCATCCAAAGTGCAACGTCGTCGACTGCCTCCTTTTTTTATTGTTTCCATTTCTATCCCTCTTTATTATTTAAATACCCTTATTCTTCGGGTCGTTACATGTTTAGTGCTAAAAAACCAAAAAAATAGTCTGATGTGGAATGGACTTTGTTACATCAACAGGTGTGTGGGTATATCAGGCAATGGGTAGATGATAATGTTTTGAACCATATTAGTGGAGAAACAAATGCACGTTCTCTATGAAGTAAGCTTGAACAGTTATATGCTAGAAAGACTATAAATAATAAGTTGTTTCTGATTAAACAAATGATGGCTTTGAGGTACTAGGATGGGACTCCTTTATCTGATCACCTGAATACATTCTAAGGAATTATTAATCAGTTGGCTGGAACGGGTATTAAGTTTGATGATGAGATATAAGGGTTATGGTTGCTTGGTTCATTACCGGACTCGTGGGAGACGCTCAGAACTTCATTGTCTAACTTCGCTCCAGAAGGTGTAATCACAATGGATATGGCCAAGAGTTGTTTGCTAAATGAAGAGATGAGAAGAAAAACACAGGGATCCTCTTCACAATCAGAGATTTTGGTTATAGAAAAGAGGGGGAGAAGTAAGAGCAGAGGTCCGAAGAATAGAGATAACAATAGAAGCAAGTTCAACAAGTTTGCAAATGTTGAGTGTCATCATTGCGGGAAAAAGTGACACATCAAAAAATATTGCAGGTAATTGAAGAAAGAAAACAAAAATGAGAAAGGGAAGGGAATGAAGAATGAAGATGACAAAAATGGTGATGATAGAGTTGCTACCACCACTCCTACAAAATTCCTCATTGTTTATGATGATGAGATGATAAATGTTGCATACCATTAGACCAACTGTGTAGTGACCCAAAGAATAATAGCATTTTTAAATATTAAAGAGGGAGAGAAAATAAAAACAGAAACAGAAGGAGGCCGTAGACTTTGTCGACGACATTGCATTTTGGAGATAATATTAAATAATCATAATTTCAAAAAAAAAATTGCCAAACTTCGTCGACGAACACAGGGTCTCGTCGACGAAGGTCTTCAAAATTTCGTTGACGAACACAGGGCTTTGTCAATAAGAAAATACCGAGAGACGGTTCGGGCTGCTCTGAATTTCGTTGACGAACATAGGGCCTCGTCAATGAATTTTGTGAAGGGCTCGTCGAAGAGGTGACGTGTCTCGTTGACGAATCTAGCCCTATAAATAGTGGAAACCCGGGATATTTTTCATTTCTCTCATCGCTCTCTCTCTCCTCTCTCTCTCTCTCCTATGACTCCCTCTCCATTCTCTCTTCTATTCCGGCCCCACCAGTCACCGGATCGACGATCCGAAGCTACCACGACGCTCCTGGCAGAGTTCTCTGCGAAGCTGCTGGAGCGGATCGTCGGGAAAATATAGTTGGAATTCATCCCAAATTCAGGGTAAGGTCTTTTATCCAGTTTTTGACTTCCTGGTAGTTATAGGAAATGATATAGGCGGAAAAATACTGATGTTATATTCTGTCATATGTTGGTTTCAGGGTGTTTTGTAGAAGGCCCTGCAGGTGTTAGGCTTGTATTCCCTAGGGGCTTTTCAAAGTTAAGGTAAGGGAAATATGCTATGCTAGGAAATTTCTAAATATTATACAGTGTATTTATTTACGAAAATTATGTATTAAAGAATGGTGTGACTGTGAATATGTACGAGGATATGTTTTACGAATTGTAGTTTCATGATTTTTTTGAATTTCAGTACCATGATTTTATGGATTCAAGTACTATGATTATGTGAACTTAAGTACCATGATTATACGAATTTCAGTATTACGAATATGCATTTCCATGTTATGATTATTCAAATTTTAGTACGTTATGCAGCATCATGGTGATAATGATTACTTCAGAATCATGGTAAATCAAATAGATATATATAGAAATATATTATATGGTATCAGACCCTGTTGGACTTGCAGCTACAGAGCACGGTTCCATTGCTACAGATACTATGTTACATATTTAGTGCAACCACCTATTCAGATAATACGTGGTAAGGTCGACCACCTAGGCCCTTGAAGAGGTTAGGCTCCCCATCCAGATATGGGTTGAGGTGGGCAGGTCGACTGACGGAGTTCAGTGGTTTATTCTTGGTTGGCTAGCCAGGGTAAATCCAGCCTACGGGCCGCACAACCTTGTTATGAGGGGCATGTCATGACACAGATAGCCACAGGAAACAATTTCAATTACTATTACTTATGTATTGATTTACAAAAACAGGGATCCTACTTATATACACTAGAAGTATTTTGAATTATAACCATAATACTGATATGTTAAGCAATAAGGAAAAGGGGGGTGGTGTACTTTATTATTTGTCTTGTACTTTTGTACTCAGTTATTCATGTTTATATGAAACATATTTCATGATATATATATATATAGCCGCTCATTTGCCACACACTAGTAATAGCATATCTCTTCTTACTGAGTGTTGGCTCATCCCAGTGTTGAAATATTTTTCAGGTGATCTAGGTAGGCGAGCAGACCAGGCTCGTAGATAGATGAGCGTCTGTAGTGCCCTGACAGAGAGTGAGTATCATTTTTGGGAGGATTTTGTATAGCCCTCACCAGTTGAGGTTATTTTGGGAACAATGATATATGTATATTTTGAGATTACATACTAGCACTCTGGTACTGTACATAAACGTATGTGGATATGTTTATATGATTTCTGCTTCTCGCTTCTTAGGTTAATGATGTGGTATCAGACTATGTTATTTTCTATTAAAAAAAAAAACCCATTTAATTAAGCAGGTCGTTACAAGCTAGGTGATTGACAATGGTGCCTCCATTCATGTTACATCTCAGAAGGATCTTTTTACATCCTATAGATCTGGTGACTTTGGAACAATAAAGATGGGCAATGATGGCTTGGTTAAAGTCATTGGAATTGGGGATGTGTATCTGAAGACAAATAATGGCACGAGTTTAGTTCTTAGAGATGTGAAGCATATTCCTGACATTCATTTGAATTTGATTTCTGCAGGTAAACTTGATGATGAAGGGTATTGCAACACTTTCAGTAATGGCCAGTGGAAGCTCACCAGGGGTGTTATGGTTGTGGCTCGAGGCATGAAGCACTCTGCATTGTACATTCTGCAAGCAAAGATCTCCAACGACATTATTAATGCGATGGAGGATAATGGTATAGTAGAGTTATGGCACAAGAGACTGGCTCACATGAGTGAGAAAGGATTAGCTTTACTGGGGAAGAAAAGTCTACTATATGGACTAAAAAGTACACTTCTGAAAAGGTGTACTCATTGTTTGTCAGGGAAGCAGAGCAGGGTTTCCATCAAGAATTACCCTCATTCGAGAAAGTCAGAGATATTGGATTTGGTACATTCGGATGTGTGTGGCCCTATGGAGACGAGAACACTCGGTGGCTCCAGATACTTTGTGACCTTCATATATGATCATTCAAGGAAGTTGTGGGTATATACCTTGAAGTCAAAAGACCAAGTGTTGGCTAAGTTCAAGAAATTTCAAGCCCTAGTTGAGAGACAAACTAGGAAGAAACTGAGGTGCACCTGGACTGATAACGGTGGAGAGTATTCTGGTCCATTTGATGATTATTGCAGACAACAGGGTATTCGACATTAAAAGTCTCCTCCAAAAACTTCTCAATTGAATGGCATAGCA
Source organism: Malania oleifera (assembly GCF_029873635.1). Taxonomy (NCBI): domain Eukaryota; kingdom Viridiplantae; phylum Streptophyta; class Magnoliopsida; order Santalales; family Ximeniaceae; genus Malania; species Malania oleifera. The sequence continues at coordinate 103,741,696 of NC_080423.1, forward strand.
GAAAGGACGAACAAAACACTGGTTGAGAGAGTGAGATGTTTGCTTTCACAAGCCCGGTTGCCAAAATCCTTTTGGGGGGAAGGCTTTGAGCACTGTTGTTCATGTGTTAAATCTTACACCCTGTGTTCCTTTACAATTTGATATGCCAGACTGATTTGGGACAGGTAAGGATGTTTCCTATAATCACCTGCGTGTTTTTGGGTGCAAAGCAATTTATGCATATTCCAAAAGATGAAAGGTCCAAACTTGATGAGAAAACGCGACAGTGTATATTCCTTGGCTACGGTCAAGATGAGTTTGGATACAAGCTTTATGATCAAGTTGAGAAGAAAATTGTGAGAAGCAAAGATGTCGTGTTTGTAGAAGATCAGACGATTCAGGATATTGAGAAGGCAGAGAAATCTATGTCTCAGTAGGGTGACAGTTTGACTGATGTGGATCCAGTTCCTTTGAAGAATTTTCCATCTCAAGTTGAGAATGATGTTCAAGATGACCACCAGGGTAGAGGTAATGTGGATGTTCCCTTATAGGTTCAGGGAGATGTTAAGACTGATGAGCAGTTGACAATGCCAGAGATTCCACTAGAGATTCCATCTAGGAGGTCAGCCAAAGATCGACATCCTTCCACTCGGTATTCAGCAGAACAGTATCTGTTATTGACTGACGGGGGAAAGCCCCCAGTGTTTTGTAGAAGCCATGGAAGATGAACACAAGACAGAGTGGGTTGAGGTCGTGCAAGATGAGATGCAGTCATTGCATGATAACCACACCTTTGAGTTAGTGAAGCTACCTAAAGGAAAAAAAGCTTTGGAGAACAAGTGGATTTTTAAGAAGAAGCCAAATGAGTTATCTGCACGACCACGGTACAAAGCTAGATTGGTAGTAAAAGAGTTTGGTTAGAGAAAATGTATTGACTTTGATGAGATCTTCACTCCAATTGTAAAGATGTCATCGATCTGAACAGTACTTGGCTTAGCAGCTAGTCTTGATTTGGAAGTTAAGCAGATGGATGTGAAAATTGCCTTCCTTCATGGTGATTTAGAGGAAGAGATTTATATGAAGGAGCCAGAGGGTTTCAGGGTGAAAGGGAAATAGGATTATGTGTGCAAGCTGAAGAAAAGTCTATATGGTTTGAAACAAGCACCAAGACAGTGATATAAGAAGTTTGAGTCTGTTATGGGGGAGCAAGGCTACAAGAAGACAACTTCATATCACTGTGTATTTGTTCAAAAATTCTCTAATGATGATTTTATTTTCTTACTGCTTTATGTGGATAACATGTTGCTTGTTGACAGGAATGCTTCAAGGATTGACCAGTTGAAGAAGCAATTGAGTAAATCATTTGCTATGAAGGATTTGGGGCCAACAAAGAAAATTCTTAGCATAAGAATCAGTCGTGACAGGAGTGCTAAGAAGTTATATTTATCACAAGAGGAGTATATTGAAAAAGTGCTTCAAAGGTTCAATATGGACAAAGCTAAAGTGGTTAGCTCTCCTTTTGCTACCCACTTCAGACTAAGTACAAAGGAATTTCCTTCTACAGATAAGGAAAATGAAGACATGAAAAGAGTTCCTTACACATCAGCAATAGGAATTTTGATATATGCAATGGTTTGCACAAGACCAGATATAGCATATGCAGTTGGTGTAGTTAGTCGATTCTTGTCAAATCCGAGAAGAGAGCATTGGAATGTAGTGAAGTGGATCATGAGGTATCTTCAAGGCACTTCTAGTTTGAGACTTGGTTTAGGAAACTAACAGTCATTCTTAGTTGGCTACACAGATGCAGATATGGTTGGGGATGTGGATACTCGTAAGTCTACTTCGGGCTATTTGATAACTTTTGCAGGTGGGGCTATAGCTTGGCAATCGAGACTTCAGAAGTGCATTGCTCTTTCTACGACAGAGGCAGAGTTTATTACAGCAACGGAAGCGACTAAAGAGTTGCTATGGGCAAAGAAGTTCTTGAGAGAACTTGGTTTCGAGCAGCAGAGGTATGTGTTGTTTTGTGATAGCCAGAGTGCTATTCATCTTGTTAAGAATTCCAGTTTCCATGTAAGATCGAAGCATATTGATGTACGATACCATTGGATCAGAGATGCGTTGAACGATAAGTTATTGGAACTTGAGAAGGTTCACACTGATGATAATGGTTCTGATATGTTGACAAAGACACTACCAAGGGAGAAGCTTGAAATTTGTTGTTCGATCGTCGTGATGGTGATTCCCTCCACATAGTTGGAAAGGGGGAGATTTGTTGGGTTATTTCCTTCCATGTGGAGGAAAGCCCAAGTGGATTTTATTAAAAACCCAAATCCTAGCCCTTTTAATGTGAAAACCTAAAGAAATTTATAAAAAGAGAGGGGAGAAGGGAGGAGTCATCACTTCTCAAAAAGAAAGAGAGAAAAACGTGATTTTTCTCATGCTATCCAGATTTTATCAAGACTATGATCTCACTTCTTCTGTGGTCCGATCGAGCTGAAATTTGGAGGAAAGGTTTACAACTCAAGGAACTACAATCTAAACGGTGGAGATCGGATTCTGAGCTCGGGAGTTGGTATTTTTGCAGATGAACAGAAACCACGAATTTGGTATATTCTCTCCAATTCTCTTTATATTTGTCAAGATTGATGATGTCTTGATGAGATATATTTGGAACCTCTAATTGCAATTAGAGAAAACTTTGTGTACCCATTATTTGATTGATAGTGGAGATTTCAACTGGACTAAGTCCCGTGATTTTTCTTCCTCACATTGAGAAAGTTTTCCATGTAAAAAATTGATTGTGTTCTTGTGGCTTGATGTGATTGATTATTTTTCTTATTATTTTTAGCACGTATAAAAGTAGAGATATACTATATTTACTTGTATATAGGGAGAATAATTATTTCGCTATGTTTGTTTGTTGATATCTCTCCCAACAAATTTATCTTCACGTTGTTTAAGAATATGTAAAATACCATAGATAGATGCTACTCCATCTTTAGCATCATGGCACAAAATTCTCTTTCGAGCTAAGTGTCGCGACGTCCCGGGAGCGCGTGTGCCCCAGGCGGCGAAATTAAAATCATTATATTTTCAAGGAAAATTATGGAAAAGGTCGGAGTCGCCACTAACCTTTTAGTGTGGTTAGAACACGTGATTACTACCCCGTTAGGGGTAGAAGGGGTCTATGTTACCGGAGTTGGGCTCGAGAGTTCGGTTACGCGAGGGGAAGGTACAAGCACCCCTTACGCGCCCGTTCTTACGAACGGTACCTAATTAATTTGAAATTATCCCTAAGTTAATCTAATAAGTCTTTAAATTACTCCTTTTTATGAATTTATAAATACCTATGAAAAAATAAATAAATAAATAAATATATACATATATTCTCTCAGAGCTTAAGGTACGTGAAGCCCGAAGGCTCATACCCTCGCAATAAAATCATAGGGATGAAAAATCAAGAAAATACTTAGGAAAGTATACTCCCAAATTTTGGAAATCTTATAGATTTTTTAATAAAAAAATACTAGCATGGGAGGTTTTACTATATATTGATAAGATAATAAGTTAAAATATTAAATTATCACAATGTATATAAAAATAGTAATGATAATAAGCATATCTGTTAAAATATTACAGCTTTCAAAATAGGCAATAAAATACTATATGTATATATATATTAAACACTCAAGATACTATACAAGGTAATACTATCTATAAAAAAATGCCTTAATAAGTGAAACTAAATAATAATTATACCATAATATTCCATACAATATCATACTAAATATAGTAGCAAAACGTATACCAAAACTCTAAACTTACCATAATGATTGATACCTTTATATGTAAACATGATAAAATATTAGAATACTAATACTAACTATCCTAAAATATTAATATGAGTATACATAACATATATAATAAAGAAAACCCTAAATAATTAAAACTAGACATACATTAATGATGAAAACCCTAAATAGCCCTAAACATATGGATATTAAAGACACCCTTAAGTAAATAATTACGATACCTATTCTAACTACGTATGCAATAATAATATTAACAATTCCACGAATAAAACGAAATTAAACTTTAAATATCTAAATAAATCTCAACTATAAAAATTCCACAATAAAGGCAATTAATTTATCTAAATAATACAACCAAAACTTACCATAAGTACTAAATATTAAACTAACTATAAAAATCATAAAACCTACACACCTGCATATACAAAGAAGAAAAAAAAAAATTAGATATTTAGAACGAATAAAAACCAGCAAAGAAATAGAAAAAGAAAAGAAACACAAAAATAAAAATAAAAATAAAAATGACACGTGAACGTGTGTGCGTGTGTATGGGAGCAAGGAGGCTTACCGGAGCGGCTCACGGCTGGGCGGTCGTGAGGAGTGACCAGAAAGAGGGTGGCTGGAGCTCGTGGGTGTTGAGGCGATGATGACGGAAACGGCGAGTGGTGGGGGGCATCAGCGACGACGCCGGTTGCTGGAACAGGGGCTGGCCGAGGAGTTGCTGGACGGAGGCGGTACTTGCAGCGGCGACAGTGAGCGGAGAGTTGCAGAGGGTCTCCGGGGATTCTTCGGGGGTGGCTGTTGTAGCAGGGCCGCTTGGATGGATGACCGGAGCACTGCAGACGGTGACGGTGACCGGCGAGCTTGAGAGTCCTGCAGGGGGTTCTCGGCTGCAGTTGGTCGGAGTGGTTGCAGGAGTCCAGAAAAGGTGGTTGGCCGGAGGTTCTCGCGGTGATGATGGCTTCTCGGCTGGATCGTGAGTGAGGGAGAGAAGCGTGAGGGCGATGGGAGAATGAGGGAGGTGCTGTGATTGGGAGGCGCTGTGGGTAAGAAGAAGAAGATGGAGAAGGAGGCACAGAACGGAGAGGAGTGGCGGCTGTGCGTGAGAGAACTGCTGGCTAGGTTTTTCTTTTTTTCTTTGGCCGTCTGTGCGCTGCCTCTCTGTAGCCGTGTGCTCCCCTTTGCCATTATATAAAAAAAAAAATCTCAAAACCCTAAAGCAACTTCCTTCTTTGATTTTCTTTTTCTTCTTTTTTTTTTTTTTATTCTTTTATTCTTATGGTAATAATGAAAAAGGAAATAATAATAATAATAATTATCATAATAATATTAGTATCAATAAGGTAATAATAATAATACTACTACTAATAATAATAAATAATTATAGTAAAAATAAAAACTAAGATACTATTGGTAAAATAATAATAGTATTAATATTAATAAAAATAAAGTAATAATACTAAAAATAATAATAAAAATAATAATAGCCAAAATAAGATACTAATGCTAATAATAATAATAATAATAATAATAATAATAATAATAATAGTAATAATAATAATAATAATATTAAAAACAATAAAACAAATGAAAAATAAAAATAATTATAGTAAAGTAAAAATAAAATAAAGATAATCAAAGTACTAGTAATAAAAAAAATGAAAAATAATAATAATAATAATAATAATAATAATAATAATAATAATAGCAAAATAATAGTAAAGTACTAATAATATAGGAAAATAATAATAATAATAATAATAATAAAATAAGAGGGATCCAGTGTTCTATTTAGTTAGGACAAAAATAGGGTATCTACACTATGCAAGTTCTTCAACTGCCTTACTATCGTCCCTACATTAGCACAAGATAGAATCATATATGAGTGCATGGGTATTGTAATTTTCTTTGATTTAAAAAACAAAAATATTGATCAATTCCTTTACAAAAGCATGTAAAACTAATAAATGAGAATTATTTCAAGAGAAAATTGAAGAAACTGTAAGAAATAGATCAAGAATTGTCAAAAAATATTATAAGAAACTGTAACTATAAACCTCATCGTGGATGTCGGAAGATCTTTGGCCAAGAGGATATGCAACTGGAGAACATGTTAGGAGATGAAGATAATATTGTTGCTTCATGAACGCAGATGCATGATTTTTACTCACGTCTTGTCTCGATAAAAATAAATATCTAATAGTATTGGAAGGATACATGAATGTGAAAAGAAGATGCAAATGCAAAAGGCAACACATCAAATGAATATATAGAAAAATGAAGCCAAGTACTAATGACTCGATGCATCGTACGGTAGGACCAAAGAAAAGAGATGGGCGAAGATGAATTTTCGTTGGCCAGCTACAGTAAATTTAATGGCAACTAATAGGTAACTTGATTAGACAATTAATTAACCAAAGTTCTAATTTTTTGAACCTTTTTTTGGGTCAGCCAAATATGGTTTTTATAATTATGAAATATGTAAGAAAAAATAAAATTAAAATGATTCAAAGAACGGAGGAGATGGAAGACAGAGGTTGGTTCTTTATATTCCGTTTAATTCTGTTTCAATTTTTTGGATAATTAAAATTATAGAGTTTTGTTGATAAAACTTAAACACAAATAAAATTAAAATAAAATCTTGATTCACACATAAACTGAGGCACGGATATCTTGCTCTCTTTAAGGAGATTCAAGTCTTCTGTGGTTTATTTGTAAAGATCCGAAAATTTTAATAATTAAATAAAAGAGAAGAAGGAAATTTAAAGGGGTCAAACAGGGTTTGTCGACGAATGACTCGGTTTCATCGACGAACTCCCTCAAGGATTCGTGGATGAATGTCAGTATTCGTTAACGAAGAGAAACCAAGAAGGGGTGTTTCAGACCTATTGGTTCGTCGACGAGATCCTTATCTTCATTGACGAACTCCTTTCTTCACCTCATCAACAAGGCCTCGTCGACGAAGTCACGTGACCAATCACCTATAAATATGAAAAATCGAGTCTTGGACAAAAATTTCAGTTCCTCTTCTCTCTCTCTCTCTCGATCGATCGATCGATCGATTGAATTCGGCTGCTCTAACTTCTCTCTAGAATTTCAGCTCCGTTTCTACCCGATTCGACGATCAAAAGCTACCACGGTGATCCTGAGAAGATTCTCCACAATTTAACCGAAGCAGAATTTCGATTTGAGAGGTTTGGGCATCATCCCAAAAATCAGGGTAAATAGATTATTTAAGCATTTTTAGTATTACCAAGTTTATCTGAACCCAAATTTTGTGTTGTATAAGAATATATTGGTGTTTTGTGGAGTAAAATTAGGATGTCATGATTTCATGGTTAAGGTGTTTTTGGGACCCTGCAGACATGGGTTAAGGACCCCAGCGGATATTTTTCCAAGAGTTTAGGTAAATTATAATTTAGGATTACGAGTATGTAGGTTCAAGAAATATGAGTGTAATGATTTTATGGGAAATTTAGTATTTTACTGGGAATTTTGTATATATGTAATTGCAAGATTTTGAGGTTGGTATGCTGAGGGCGGGAGAGTTGAATTGGAGGCAAGCCTCCCAATCAGATAGGTAAGGGAAATATGTTATGTCAATTAATTATGAAATACTTACCGGTAAAATATGATATATGATTATAGGTGTTTTCAAAGTAAGTAAATTATACAGTTCTACAGATTTTGGTACATGTGTTTTGTTTAATTAATTGTATGGCATGAGAAATTATTAGTATAGTACAGAATTTATACAACTTTCATGTTATCAAAATTTATGTAATTTTACATAGTTAAAATATTCAGTTTTCTTAGTACCATGATTATACAATTTATACAGAAAGTACGATATGTAGTATTAGCCAGAATATGATTTATATAGATTATGATTTTTACAACTTATATAGAAATATGAATTTCAATTTCAGTAAACCATGATATTCAGATTACAGAACCATAACATTCAAATATATCAGTTTATTCTAATCAATTTACTACAATGTTATGGTTATTTCAGTTAAATAGAATCATGGTTAATCAGTAACATAGAAATATCAGTTATATATAGTATGAGACCCTGATGGACCAGATCAGTTTTTAGAGCACGGTACCATTGTTATTTCAGTTCAAAGTGCAACCACATAGCTCATACAGTATGTGATTTTTAGCAGTCAATCGTGCCTTTATTGTGGACAGGCTCCCTGTCAGTTAGGGTTGAGGTGGTCGATCTGACTATTGAAGTTCAGTTGACTTATCCTGGTCGGCTAACTAGTGTTAAGTCCCACCTATGGGCCGCACAACCCTGTAATGAGGGGTTAATTCATGACTTTCAATTATCCATTTAGGGAAGTTTTCTCAGTTATTATTATATATCTAGATTTACAGAAACCGCAGTCATACCTATAAATATTAGAAGTATTTTGAATAGAATATTTAGAAAACAATTTATGTTAAAAAACAAAAGTGTGAGTTATACTGTGTATTATTTATACGTGTTTTCTTAGACTCAATTGTTTATAGTACTTTTAAATCAAATATTACAGTTATGTAAACTCATCTGCCACACACTGGTAATAGCATATTTCGTTTTATTAAGAGTTGTCTCATCCCGGTAATTTATCACTTTTCAAGTGAACCGGATAGACAAGTAGATCAGGCTCAAAAGTAGGGGAACTACAATACTGCCCTGTCTGTAGGGTGAGTATTTTTTGGGAAAGATACATTTTTGAATGGTCTCTAGGAAATTAGATGGAAGATTTTTGGGAATGTTCATATTGTATGTATATGTTGGGAGTACAAACTTCTGGTATTGTATATAATGTGGTTATATGCATTTTTGTATTCCGCTACATAGGTAGAATATGGATATACAGGTTCCACGGTCCCCACTTGGACCGTGAAGATGTTATGGATTATATTACAGGGTATTAGAGCAGTGAAACTTTACATTATATAAAAAAATAAAATAAAATGGCATGAAAAATCGGGTCGTTACATTATTGGCTTAGCCCACGAACCGGTGCAACAAAACTCCTCAAGACTTGTCTCCCCCAAGGCACAAAAGCCTGATTTGAATCATATGACTCTCTCCAATTATGCACAAATGGAGGAGTCCAAAGCTCCACAAAAAAAAAAAAAACAAAACACATTTCTTTGTTTTTCAAACTCTCTAGACTCAAAAGAATGATGATATGATGAGAGTAAAGATAAGAGATTGATGTTGTTGGGAATAACGAACAAATTCCCGAAACCTGTGAGAAACAAAATAGAGAAAAAATAACGCCAAATAAAAATCAATCACACGCACAAGATAATATTTACGTGGTTCGGCAATTTTGCCTACGTCCACGGAGTTGCAGGGATTTCAATATTATCAGGAAGAAAACACAGAGAGTGCAGCGATACAATGCTCTCGCTCTCGCTCTCTCGCAGGTACAACCACACAAACCCTAATCACCTGAAAGCAATCCTTTTTATATGTTGCGCCTAGGGTTCCGTTCCGAATGGACTCCAATTAAATAGAGGTCGGGTCATCATCCAAATTAAAAGCACAACTAGGCTCCATAAAAGCCCAACAAATCTCTCACTTGGACACTAGTTCAATCACCAATATCAAACTGCAATCCTCCTAAAAAAACAATCCCTCATCCTTGCAACTCAACCTCCTCTCCTCAAGCTAGAAGACCAACTGAAGCTGCACACAGCTTCAGTTTCTCAATAGTAATACCCTTAGTCAACATGTCTGCTGGGTTCTTAGATCCACATATCTTTTCAAGTATTACCAGCTTATCTTCAACGAGGTAATGGATAAAGTGATATTTTGTTTGTATGTGTTTCGACTTTGAATGAAAAGCTAAATTTTTGGCAAGAAAGATTGCACTCTAACTGTCACTGTGTAGAATGCCCATCTTCTGCTTCTTACCCAATTCTTCTAAGAAACCATGTAGCCAAATCATTTCCTTTCTAGCTTCAGTTGCTGCAAAATACTCAGCTTCTGTAGTAGACAAAGTAACAATCTTTTGCAAATTTGAAGCCCAAGATATAGCTGTACCACCCAGAGTAAATACAAATCCAGTGGTACTCTTTCTACTATCATTATCAGTAGCAAAATCAGCGTCTACATAACATTGCAGTTTCAAACTTGCACTAGTGAAGCAAAGACATGTATCTGATGAACCCCTCAGATATCTCAGAATCCACTTTACTGCCTCCCAATGCTGCTTTCCCGGCCTACTCATGAATCTGCTCACAAATCCCACTGCATGTGCAATGTCTAGCCTTGTACACACCATAGCATACATCAAGCTGCCAATAGCTGAAGCATAGGGCACCTTGCTCATATGGTCCCTTTCTTCTTCTGTCTTCGGTGACTGTTCCTTGCTTAGTTTGAAATGACTACCCAAGGGTGTGCTCACTGGTTTAGATTCATTCATGTTGAATCTGTTGAGAATTTTCTTCACATACTCTGACTGCGAAAGCTTCAATGTACCATTAGCCTTGTCTCTAATAATTCTCATTCCAAGGATTTGCTTTGCAGCTCCCAAATCCTTTATTGCAAACTGTTCTGACAATTGCTTCTTCAGATGATTAATCTCCTCAATGCTAGACCCTGCAATAAGCATATCATCTACATATAGCAGTAAAATGATATAAGAATTGTCAAAAAACTTAACATAACAACAGTGATCAGCTTCACATCTCTTGAACTCAATTTTATGCATAAAACTATCAAATTTCTTATACCACTGTCTTGGAGCTTGTTTTAGACTATACAAGCTCTTTCTCAGTTTGCAAACTAAATTCTTTTGTCCCTGGACAATGAACCCTTCTGGCTGAATCATGTAGATGTCTTCCTCCAAGTCACCGTGAAGGAATGTCATTTTCACATCTAACTGCTCAAGATGTAAATTTTCTGCAGCCACCATTCCCAGTACCAGTCTAATTGTTGACATCTTCACAAATGGAGAAAATATTTTTGTAAAGTTAATGCCTTCCTTTTGCTGAAACCCTTTGACAACTAATCTGGCTTTGTAGCGCTTGCTACCATCATGTTCGTTCTTTATTCTGTATACCCACTTGTTGTGCAGAGCCTTCTTCCCTACTGGCAATTTAGTTAGTTCCCATGTCTGATTCCCCAACAAGGAGTCCATCTCATCCTTCATGGCTAACTCCCACTTGCTTGAACTTTTGTCCTGCAAGGCTTCATCATAACACTCTAGCTCACCACCATAAGTTGGCAGAAGATAATTTAAAGCAAGTGAATAATGCTGTGGAGGTCTAATGGCCCTGGAAGATCTACAAACCGCAGCTACAGGTGTAATTTGAATTTCCTGCGATTCTACATTCTCCCTATCATCTTCACCCCTTTCTTGGACAGTATTTTTAATCAACTCATCTAAGTTAATAAACTCAGAATTTTTATGATCTATCACTGTGACATCTGACACTACAGTTGACCTGTCCTTGTACATAACCTATTCGTTAAATATCACATTTCTACTTATGATGATTTTCCTGTTTTGTTCATCCCAAAACCGATAGCCAAATTTCTCATCACCATAGCCAATGAAATAGAATATTTTGGACTTTGCATCAAGTTTACTACGAGCATCATAATCAACATAAACATAAGAAACACAACAAAAAACTTTTAAGTAAGAAAAATTTACCTCTTTATCGCTCCAAACCTCTTCAGGAACTCTAAACTCCATGGGAACTGAAGGTCCTCGGTTTATCATATAAGCTGCAGTACTAATAGCATCAGCCCAGAAGGTTTTTGGTAGTCCAGCATGTAGCCTCATACTCCTAACACGCTCGTTGAGAGTTCTTTTCATGCGCTCAGCCACACCATTCTGCTGTGGTGTCCCAAGAATGGTCTTTTCCATTTTGATTCCATTTACAGCACAATACTCTCTGAACCCTCCATCTATGTACTTTCCTCCGTTGTCCGACCTCAAACACTTTACTTTCAAACCTATCTCTGTCTCAATTATAGCCTTCCACTTCTTAAAAGTTTCAAATACATCATATTTATTTCTCAGAAAATAAACCCATACCTTTCTGGTTGAGTCATCAATGAAAGTAACGTAGTACCTTGAACCCCCAAGGGATGCAACAGGAGAAGGACCCCATAAATCTGTGTGCACTAACTCCAATTTTTCAGCCTTCGGTGTTCTGCATTTTTTCAAGAAACTCACCCTTTTTCTGCTTTCCTAAGATGCAGCTTTCATACAAGTCAAAATCAACGAACTTCAATTCCGGTAGTTTCCCTTTTGACAGCAGCATCTTCATCCTCTTCTCACTTATGTGACCAAGTCTGCGGCGCCATAAGCTTGTATCAGTACTTGCTTCAACAACTGGAATTGTATCTCTTGGACTTGAGGTCATGTATAGAGTACCAGATTTCTTTCCACGAGCCAATACTCTAGCTCCCTTTGTAACCTTCCAAGTGCCACCAGCAAACAACATCGCATGCCCTTCATCATCAAGTTGTCCGACAGAAATCAAATTCCTTCTCAGGTCAGGAATATGTCGTACCTTCTCTAGTAACCAAACAGACCCATTTGGCAGTGACATCCGGACGTTTCCCATACCCACAACATCCTAGGCTGTACCATCAGTCAAATACACCTTACCAAAATCTCCTGCTACATAGTTCTGTATGATTTCATGGTGTGAAGTAGTATGAAATGAAGCTCCTGAGTCCAAAACCCAATCATCAAGTGGACTGTCTACTGCAAGAAGTAATGCATCCTGTACCTCTTTTGTTACAACATTAGCAGAATCATCCTCACTTTTCTTCTTAAGACTTTTGCATTGTCTCCTAAAGTGACCCGTTTTCCCGCAGTTCCAGCATTGTCCCTTTTGGCTAGGTCTGGATTTACTTCTGTTTCGATTATAGTTTCTGGATTTTGATCTACCCCGATCTGAATTTCGGTCATTACCTCTGCCTCTGGTCTCAAGGTTTAGGGTAGAGTCGGATCCTAAGGTTTGGCCTACATCTCTTCTGCGAATCTCCTCAACCAGAATTAAATCCCGTATATCATTATACTTCAGTTTTTCCTTTCCAGTAGAGTTGCTTACTGCCATCCTCATTGCCTCCCAACTGTTTGGCAACGAAGCCAAAACGATCAGTACATGAATCTCATCATCAAAATCAATTTCTACCGACGATAATTGATTTGTGATAGTATTAAACTCATTCAGATGTTGTGCTACAGATGCGTTTTCTGCCATCTTTAAATTAAATAATTTCTTCATCAGATGTATCTTGTTATTTGCTGATGGTTTTTCATACATACCAGACAAAGCCTTCATCGGATCTGCTGTAGTTTTCTCCTTCATGACGTTGTGTGCAACAGACCTGGACAGAGTTAATCTTATAACTCCCAGTACCTATCTGTCAAGGAGAGTCCATTCCTCGTCCTTCATAGTAGCAGATTTTTCTCCTAGAAGCGGTAGATGTAACTTCTTCCTATAGAGATAATCCTCGATCTGCATCCTCCAGAATCCAAAGTCTGTGCCATCAAACTTTTCTATTCCAGACGTCTTTCCTGCTTCCTCTACCATTGCTCCCACTTGAACCTAATCCTAGGCTCTGATACCAGTTGTTGGGAATAACGAACAAATTCCCGAAACCTGTGAGAAACAAAATAGAGAAAAAATAACGCCAAAGAAAAATCAATCACACGCACAAGATAATATTTACGTGATTCGGTAATTTTGCCTGCGTTCACGGAGTTGTAGGGATTTCAATATTATCAGGAAGAAAACACAGAGAGTGCGGCGATACAATGCTCTTGCTCTCGCTTTCTCGCAGGTACAACCACACAAACCTTAATCACCCGAAAGCAATCCTTTTTATATGTTGCGCCTAGGGTTTCGTTCCCAAGCCTTCGCTCCATGGACTAAGCCTTAGGATAGAAATCTCTAATTAAATAGAGGTCGGGTCATCATCCAAATTAAAAGCACAACTAGGCTCCACAAAAGCCCAACAGATGTTTGTGCTAATGCCTCAAGAGTCTATTTATAGATACAAAATGACCCTTCATTCTCCATGTACTTAATAAATAAGTTATGTATATATTAAGTAGATACAACCCCAGATTCAAGGTACATTCATATAATTAATCTTATACATTTATGAGATACATGAATAAATGACCATAACCCAATCCATGGTACATCTTCTTTTCCAAGATAAAATAATAATATTATTATAATAAAAAAATAATATAATAATAATATTAAAATACACTAACAAATTTTAAGTTCAAACTTTTGTAATTTGAATGTGAGCATAATTTTAAAATCGAATTCAACTTGATCCAAAAGAAAAAACCTAAGAATTTTCTCAAAACTCACCAAACAGATTTGGATATTTAACTTAGATCCGAAATCCTAAACACAAATTTGGATCTGCCATATCCAAATACCCATAACCCAAGTCAACTTGACCCGTGTCCAAGTCAATGACCCATTGACCCAAACTTAAATGACTGAACTCGAGACTCAGGTCAACGCTGACCTGGGTCTAGTGCCCCTAGTCCAATCCTTAAGTTTTCACTTAAGGCCCAGCATCAATTTTAAGCCAACGAGCGCAATTGGGCTTAACCAAAGCCTAGACCCAGACTTACTAGTCTAACCAAGCCTAACAACCCATCAAGCCTAATTCGGCTTCATCTTAATTCTCAAGCTAACTTCATCTTCACTATATATATATATATATATAATTGTGTGTAGAGTCAATGTTTTAAGGTCTATTTATAGGCACATAGGACCTAAATTTAATGTACACTCAATATAGGGCCGGCTCCTCCTTTAGACGATTAAGATGTTCGCCTAGGGCCCCAAAAATTTTGGGCTGCCAATTTTTTTTAAATATAATAATATATTTTTGGGGTCTTAAATTTTTTTTAATTAAATAATGTTAACATATTTATTATGCTCTCTTCCCATACATTGACTTCCCAACTAACAAATAAATGTAATTTAATTCTTTTTTTTTTCAAGTCTCATTGACTTTCCAACTAACAACTTTATTATATTTCTAACTATCTATTACTTTCATCTCTCTCTCTCTTAGCTTCTCTAAAAAAATCTTTCCATCTCTCACTCTTATCTCTCGGTCTCTCTATGTTTTTTGTTCCGACTTTTGTGTTCATCATCTTCAAGCCTCCGATTCTCCGTAATTTTCATCAATCCTAATTTTGATTTCAATATTTGTGCACTATTTTTCTATTATTTTCACTTTGAATTTTTTTTTTCTAATTTTTTCTTAAATTTTGGAAGCTTTGAGGTTAGAGTGTTGTATCCGACAAGAATCCGATATCTCTAAAGCCTCGCTCGCCGATCAATTTGCAATAATAATAATAATCAGGTTATATTGTTTCAATCTATTATTTTTATAGATTTATTAAATTTATTTTTATTTGTTTACATAATTTGTCAATTTATAGTTAGTGTTAATTTTTAAAATTTAATTTTGTCAACGAGAAAATATAAATCCAGATATGAAAAATGAAGAAATAAAAAAAAATAGAAGAATTAGTATCATCTCAAAAGGGAGCTCTTGATAGATTTATTTTTGCATCTCAAAACGCTAAAAAAATTAATTTTGAATAAAAATAAAAATAAAACAAAAAATTAAGAGTCCTTGATTAAATTATTCGCCTAGGGCCCCCATATTATGAAGAGCTAGCCCTAACTCAATATTTGATTTTATTAAAAAAAAATCAACCAAAGATTCAATGAATAAAAGTCTAACTCGCCCCCAGGGTGTGGTTCAGGTGGTAGTGTGGGCTGCGGGAGTGCCTCTCATGAGATCAGGTGTTCAAACCCTCCTGGACTCATTTCCGCCCCTGAACTCCTGAATTTATCCTCCCTTTGGAGTTGTGAGGTCAACTTCAAGGGACGCAGGATTAGTCACATGGACCGTAAAACGGACACGTGGATACCCGGTGCATAATCCAAAAAAATAAAATAAAAGTCTAACTCTGAAGTATTTGTCTTTTCTAAAGATTCAATTAAATAAATGTCCAACTTAAGGTACGTGTCCTTTCCAAAATGACACATAAACTTTTATAATATTAAAATAATGAGAAGTTCTACTTAGAAGTATAGATTTCATGTCTTCTATTCGAATTTGACATAACTAGAAGCCAACATAATTTAGATTACATTTTTCTTAAATTCATATGAATTTAAACTAACACATAAATTTTTGTAGTTATGAAACATATCGTCATGGTATACATAACTAAGTCTAATAATCATCAAATGGGCCCCAAAAAGTAATAGTAATAATTACACAAAGAAACTAACTTAAAAAATGATATCATAAATAATTAAATAAGGTAAGCATAGACATGAGTGAAGGCAAAGGATGACATATAAAAGTACCAATTTCTTCTTCCACCATATAAATTCTAAAAAAAATGTATTTTAGTTTTAAATTCTTAACCTAAAGCAAGAAATAATTTGACAAAAGTTTGTTAATAATTTGGACTATACATTATGGAAAAGAGCTTAGTCCAAGGAGATTAGAGTTCCAACTCTTAATTCTAATTTGTACAAATTTTAATAAAAAGTATGATGTAAAATTTTACAAATAATTCAAGATTCTAAATTTAAAATTGTAACCCACGTTTGCAGAAGCTTTGAACTTGGAGTTGTATTAAATTCGAATAGAATGTAATATAAAATTATCTTAAAATTTGTTCAAATTCATTCGGATTAGCGGATGACGCTAATATGTTGGTTTGGTGTCATCATATCAGGAGGTCCGAAGAGCTAGTTAGTAGATGAAGTTTTTATGTAATAAAAAATGAAAAAAACATAAATAGTGGGAATTTGGAAACAATTTATTACGAACCAAAGTTGAACATAATTTTAGACTAAAATATATTAAAAAAATAAAATTGTAAAAGCTGAGGTCATGACCGTGCAAAAGCTAGAATGGTTTCGAGACGAACAGAGCAGAAACATATAAACAAAAACAAAAGCATCACCATCACAGGTCCAAATGAAGTCAATCGGATGACTCACAGCTGGCGCTTCTTCTCCAAGGATACACTTGCGTGCACTAAATTACAAACTCAAATTACTATTTTATTTCTCTCTGCCATGGACGGAAGTACCCTGGAAACGGAGCAGTCGCGCCACTTGCTCTGCCAAGCTTTAAAATAATAAAACAACAAACAATGCTCTCACTTCGGTACTCAACAGACAAAGAAAACAGCACCTTGGGCGCAACCTCTCCCCTCTGTCTCTCTCGCTCTCTGATCCAATCAGGATGCTTCCTCTCTCCTCCCCAGAAGCTCCCATGAACCCTCTCAAAACCTTTGCTTTCTTCAAAAATTCAAATTCCTCTCCCTTTGTATATATACACAGTTCCCTGCTTCACTTCCCCTACCTCGCTCCCATCTTCCATACTCTCTTTCTCCCTCTCTCTCTCTCTCTATCTCTCTCTCTCCTCATACTCTGTTTTTCTTTCTCTCTTAAATTTGAAGGTTTAATCAATTTGGGTGTAGTTTGGATTTTGAAGCTTGAATCTCTCTTGCTCTGTCTTCCTGTGAATGGCATCAGCAGGAGAAGCTTCGACTCTTGAGCTCATAACCCAGTTCCTCCTCAACGACTCTGCTGGAATTACAGAGAATTTCTTCATCGACGACCAAACCAGTACAATTTTCAAATACCCACAAGCTGAAGCCACCGGAAGAGCTTCTCCTGCCGCGAGTAATCATGTCTCGAGGCCTCAATTAGCCGACCCAGTTCCTGTTAATCCGCCGAAACCGGTGGGTTTGAGCAACCGCCGGCCGCCGTTGAACATTTCCATTCCAGCTGAGAACAGACAGGAGTGGCTGATTAAGTTCAGCGGGAATCCGGCTTCAGCGGCGGCACCAGCGGCCAGCGATCGGGATTTGTCTGATTCCGGCGACAGGAGGCATTACAGGGGCGTCCGGCGACGGCCGTGGGGGAAATTTGCCTCCGAGATTCGCGACCCACAGCGCAAGGGCGCGAGGGTTTGGCTCGGGACTTACGACACCGCCGTCGAAGCAGCGAAGGCTTACGATCGCGCAGCGTTCAAGATGCGGGGAAGGAAAGCGATTCTCAATTTTCCCGATGAGATCGGGACCTCGACGGAAACCGACAAATCGGTCGACAACGGCCGGAAAAGGCAGAGGGAGTTTGAGAGCGAAGAGGGAAGGAATGTGGAGGTGAAGGAGCTGAAGAGGGAGTCGCCTGAATCTGAAAATATAACAGCCGCGACAGCGACAGCAGCGCCGGCGGGGGGTCCGTTAACGCCGTCAAATTGGGCGGCCGTTTGGGATTCCGCAGACGGAAAGGGAATATTTAACGTCCCCCCGTTGTCGCCGTTATCGCCGCATACGTCGTTAATGTATTCTCAGCTTATGGTCACCTGAGGGTTAACGGATTTAAACAGAATTACGAACTATCTGACGGCGCCGCAGTCTCAGATATTGCCACGTTTAGAATTAGCCGAAAAAAAAAATAAAATTAGTAAGGCATAGGATAGCAGTGTGAAGTGTGTTTTGACGTTGTACAGGACTTGAAGTGTGCCAGCTATATGTGTTTTTTTCAAAAAAATACATACTGAATTTGTTTATTTAATTTTTGGAGCAATATTTTCGGTATCGTGTTGTTTGAAAAATTAAAAAAGCCTTCTCGATTGACATATTTTAGAAATAATTTTATTTGATTTAGTTTATAAGACTCGAAGGAAATGTGATATTAATATTCGTCGCTTTTTTATCCCAAAACAAATTGAAAAATAAAATTTTTATTTGCATTGTATTTTTATTCCTAAATTATAGTATATTTTAAATTATTATAATTCGGGTGCAACTGGATACAATTACTCAGCTGAAATTACAATAATTTAAAGAATATATGTTGACTACAATGACTAAATATGTGATAATAAGTAAAATCAAGCTTTTTTTAAAAAAAATAAATCAAATGATGAAAGTATATTTAAGGACAAAAAATGCTAACTAATCATGAGATTTCATAAAAATACTATGACCTCTCCTAAAATTTAAAAAAATTTTAAAAATCTCGTTTAAAATTTGTTAAAAAGATACAAATCTCCTCTTATATTTCATAAAGAAAGATAAAATATGTTATGAGAGGTCTATATCTTTTTAGCGAATCTCAGGAGAAGTCAGTAATTTTTGAAATCTCAATAAAAGTTATGACATTTTTGAAACCTTATAAAAGATCACTATCTTTTTATCAAATCTCATAAGAGGAGATTGCATTTTGCCCTATATTTAACTACTCTAAAAATTAATTGTTGTACTTTTTTTAACCAATATTTTTACCACTTTCGTAAATACATTATTAAAGTCTAATTGCTACAAGTAATCTTTATCCAAATTCATATGCAAGTCTCTATGCCTATCTAAATGAATCATGTTTTTTTTTTTCAAAATTCTATTTATTTATTTATTGCTTCATGCCATCTCATAAGTATTAAGGAAACTGCTTAATTTTCCAGCAAAATTGTCGACGGTTTTGATATACCATTTAACGGTTGCTTCGACAGATTAATACAGATTGATGGTTGTGATTAAATTGCCAATGATTTCACCAAACCGTCACCAGTTACGCCTGTTGCTAAATTGTCGAAAATCCTAACAATTAAAAATTTGCTAATATTTGATAGTATGCGGCGATCTGTGATTCTTCAGATGTATTACTTCAATAGTTGTTTGTATTTGAAAGTCTAGCATATCTTTGATTTAGTATTTAAATACTTTTGAATGTGTAACAAACATACCTTGTACAAGTCTTATATATAGGACATATTTACATCAAATGAAAGTGTCCTGCATTTTCTATATGGTATCAGAGCTCTTTCTCTAAGTATGTTATTGTCACCACCCTCAAGATTCTTGACAGTGGCAACTCTCCTCTAATTGCCATCAATGTCAATTCTCAGCTTCCCTTCAAACTTGTCCCTTCTAACTTCCCTTCTTGGTGCGCCTAACTAACGTCATTGTTCATTGGTTATGGCCTTCAGGGCTTTCTTGACAGTACAACCGCTTGTCTGTCTCAAACCCTTTCTACCAACACCTCCTCTACTAGTTCATCTTCTGCAGGTGTCTCCAATACGGCTTTCTAAAATTGGCAAGGCAAGATAAGCTCATCTTTCACGCCATCCTTGCATCTATCTCCGAACCGATTATGTAAAGACCTGAAAAATTATAATTATTTTAAAATTAGGGAAAATAATAAATATAATAGATAAATAAATAATAAGGCGAAAAGGAAAATTTTGAAAGAGAGAACAACAGACCACGTCGACGAATCTCTTGTCCTCGTGAACGAGTGTTCAACTAGGAATCGTTGACGAAGTTCAGTTCCTCATCGACGAAAAGATCCCAAGTGAGTGAATTTCAGATTTTAAGTTTTTTCGACAAATGTATTCTCTCGTCAACAAAGTCCCTTCTGTGGTTCATCGATGAATCCTGTCTTCTCGTCGATGAAGCCACGTGGCAACATCGTGTATAAAAGGATCCAAAGTTGCTTCTTCGCAAAGAAACTCATTTTCCTCCCATTTTTTCTCTCTCTAGAAACATTTCTCTACCTTCTCTCTACAAATTCAGCCCGAATTCAGTTTGAATCAACAAATGGTAATCGCTATGGTGTTCTAGGGAAGATTCTTTACACATCTAGCGGAGCAAATTTTTAAACTAAGCTTTTCAGGAAACACTCCAAGGTTGAGGTAAGGGTTTGGATTCTTAGTTTTGGGGTTTTAAATGTTTATTCGAGGTTTATGGGTTGAGAAAATGTTGAAATAATAGGTTATTTGGGGTTTATCTGATTAAACCAGGGTTTTTGATTCAGGGTTCGGGTGAGCGTCACAGGCATCGTTTTGAGGTTCATATTAGCGTAGTTTAAGAAAGCAGGTAAAGGGAATATATTAAATCAGGATTTTTATGAAATTAATTGGTAAAAATGGAAAACTTATGTATATATGTATATGATTTTTGTGTGAGTCATGAAAAGCTAACCGTTTAAAATGTAAATTTATGAGCCTAGGGTTGTGTTGCTAGTTATTATTTGTGAAAAAGGAAGAATAAAATGACAGATTTTCTGGATAATTGTGTAAGAAATAAAAGGTATATTTTCAGGATATTAACGAAGAATGTGCATTGGATTATTTTATGGTAAATGTATGAATTATGTTGATAAATTATGTGGCATGAGTAAAATGAAATTTTTGTGTTGAGCTATGATATATGTATGAGATGCAGGAAATACTGGAAATGTATTGAGAATAAAAATGTGATATGGTTTATTCTGTATGTGTTTGGAATTGTTAAATGACAATGTATGGTTTGAAAACTCTAGTAAACTAGAAACTGGTAAACTAGAAAATGGGCATAGTACTGTTACGAATATATTTGGCGGAGCTAGTGCACCCACACGTCTTAGATAGAGTGTAGAGATGGGATGATCGATTGTGCTGGGAAGGGTAGTGTCCCCCTGGAGTCTAGACCAGTGTGGGAGCAGCCAATCAGATATACAAATAGTAGAATGTGGTTGATTTAGCTATAGTGGGCCGACCAGAGTTAAGTTCAGCCTTCAGGCCGCACAAGCCGTCATAGGGCGGAAGCATGACTATGATATAGTTGGTATAGAGAGTTCTAAATGTATAATTGTTATTTTAACCATGGATAACATAGGAAATGGAAGATAAGAAAACAACGGAAATGGAAATTGGAAAATGGAAAGGATATGGACAAGAATGATATGGAAACATATTATAAGAATATAGAATATGAATATGAATGTAATGAATGATATGGAGTTAACAGATATAGGGTAAAGAAAGAAATGTATTATATATTGTAATATTACATGTATTTGGGGAGGGGTATACTCTTCGCCCGAGGGCTTGCTAAGAAAGGCGAGTGCCCTGATAGATATCAGGTGTAGCTATGGGCTGCATAACGTATTAGGGCAGAGGGAAGTTACTTGTTTGAGTGGGTAATCTTCCCTGAAAACTAAGGTGTAGTCCTAAAAGGGGAGGTGAATTGGGTTTAAAAATTTTCTTTTAACTCTTTTCGTGAATCCTTAACCTCTTTTACTTCTTTTAATGAATTCTTGACTTTTTGTTGATTCATCCAATACACAACAAATACTTAAGTCTTTAAACAATTCACAACCACACAATTATTTAATCAATCAAGTAACCAATCAATCAACCAAATCAATCAATCCACAAAATTTAGTATTCAGCTTTCAGCTTTTGTTAACAGCCCTGTGTATATGAAATTGTATGCAAGCCTTGTAGAGAATGAAATTGATTCTTCAATGCAAACCATAACTCAAATTTCCAACAACTCGAATTTAAATAAACTTTTAGTTAATCTATCTTTGGTTGTTAACCAATCAACGTACTCCCTTTGAGGTTTCCGCAAAGTATTGATCAACTAACGTACTCCCTTTCGGTTTCCGTAATCCCAAATCAAAATTAAACTTAAGTTTACTTAATTTCCAAATTATGTAGTATATATGATTAAGAAATTAAATCATCCACACAGTTTATATGTACGCTAGAAATTAAAAAGAGTAAGGGAAAGAAAGTGAGACTGGGTTTTTACGAGGTTCGGCTTATCCCCAGCCTATGTCTTCACCTTTGGAAAACCACCAAAGGATTCCACTAAACCAGTTCCTTTTCGGGCGGAACAACACCATTACACACTCCTTCAGTAGGCTAGAGCCCACTTCTCCACGCGATACCCCTCACTTGGTCACTCTTTCAATAGGCTAGAGCTGCACCTCTCTAAGTGATACCCCACGCTTGATCAACGATCCTAACACCTTGATCATCCAAGAACTACAAAAAATATGAAGTAAACATTGCGTACAAGAACACTCTCAAAACATAGCAGATTAGTACAAATTCAACACTATGTGCTTCAAGAATTTAAATATCAATATGAAATAGAATTGAAACTCAAGTAAAGAGATCACCGAGGGTTCTTTAGTGATTGAGCCATAGGTTGATTATTCAACATCAATTTAGAAGATATCTCCTAGATGGAGTATGAGCAATATAAAACTTTGAGAGAGATTGAGAGTTTGAATACAAGAATGTTGTGTGTTTCCTTGGTTATTGATTTCTTGGGGTTAAGGGAATATTTATAGACTTTTTAGGATTAGTTTCCTTATTCCCTAAGTTACTTGGAGTGTCCACCAAGTTTTAATAACGTTCATATTTGAAAAACTAATTTTTAGAATTTTCCCGTTGAAGTTCAAAATTTAAAATTTCGTGGAGTCAGTCGGCTGGACAGGCAACTAGGTAGTTCATTTCACATAGTCAGTCGGCTGGACAGGCGGCTGAGGCCTTTCTGTTTGCCAAAAATTAAATTTTGTAAAATGTCAGTCCGCTAACTCAACCACGTTCAAAATAGTCAGTCGGGTTCTAATTCAAACTGTCAGTCGGCTGAGCAGATTTATTCATTCTTATTGTTTGTCAGTTGACTGGCGAATCTTAGTGTGTTCTGGTCAGTCAGCTGACTAGTCCATTCTTTTTCCAAATATTTTCAATTTTGATTTTTAAACTATAGTCATTTGAAAGACTCAAATATAACTTTTCAAAATCATTTTCAAGGGTTTTTCAAGAACTGGTCCCTAAGTCTTTATATCCTAAAGAGATTCAAAAATATTTTAAAAGATATTTAAAATATGAAGTACTTACATAACGACTTCTTATAACTTTAAACATTCTAAGTGCTTGAATCTTCATACTCGTCTTTTGAGCTCTCTCTCTTTACTTTTCTTTTACTCTCTTGCTTTGTTTTTCTTTGGCTCTTTTGTCTTCAAGGTTTAAGCTTTTAGCACATTCTCTTTAACATCCAAACTCTCATGATCTTCAAGCTTTAATAGATATCATCTTTGCATCCATGCTTTGACTCATCTTTGTGATCATTTTCCTTAGTGCTCTTATTCTTAAATCTTGAAATATCATTACTCAACCAAATATGTTAAGTTTTACTTGTTTGTTAGCATTAAAACAGGATGTTAAGCCTTGTAAGGCCAATAATCTCTCCTTTTTTTATGATGACAAATAAGAAACAAAAATTTGAGTAAGTCTTAAAAAGACTCCCCCTTATAATAAGTATTATCTTAACAATATTTCTAATTTCAATATCAATATCAATATCAATTTCAATATCATACAAGATCATGCTCATCACATTGTTCAAATTCAAGATCATTCAATATCAAATACTTCTTCCCTTTTTGATACATATATCATGTTCAAATTTTTAATACCATGCTCAATTTTTACTCAACTTTTCCCCCTTTTGACATCAATCAAAAAGAGTAAGATATCAAAAATGATTAAGTTCAAATAAAATCACATTTTTGAGCATATGAACATCAAACATGCATATCAAGCATATGTACACACTCAATTCATTATTTTTCAATATGACATGTGTAGTGTGCTTCAATAATCAAATATTCATGATACTAATTTAAAACTTCATATTTGTAATTCATATATGTGTTGTAACATCTTTACTAACAGCACTATCCTTCTTTGATACTTATTGAATTTTTGAATTTGTGATACCAATTGAAACATTAAAGAATAATACTAATTGAAAATTTATGATACCAATTAAACAATAATTCATGATATTAATTAAAAAAATTAGGAAGAAACAAAACATAGTATAAGCAATGAGTCATATGACTCCCCCTAAATTTAATACATTCAGATTTGATACCAATTATGTTTTTAAAATTATCTTCCCATGTTTCAAACATTAATTCATATTATGTATATGCTCATGGATACTAATATCCAATATCATATCAATGTCATAACATGCTCATGGATATAATTATGTTTTTCATATTCAATTTTATTTAATATATTCATGAATACCAATATAATTTATAAATACCAATGCTAATGTCACATTATTCACAGCTCATGAATACTAAATTATTTAGATGCAAATTTTTCCATTTATCCATGTGATCCATCATAAGCATACATGGTCAAGAATTAATTTCATATTCATATATCAATATCATATCAAAATTTATGCTTCTTAATTATGCTTAATAACTTCATGCTTAGATTTTCAATATAAAAAGGGCCATAAATTATCAATATTTTAATTGTCTTTGGAGATTTCAAGATACCAATTTCAAGATACACACATGTAGCATATAGCATATAATATAAGCATGGAATATATCATTATATTGTACTACACTTTTGCTTAGATTGTTCTTATGTTGCTCAAATATATGTCATATTAAACTTGTTTAAAAGTTTTACCTTCAGCCAGTCGGCTGAGCTTATGTCCAGTCGGCTGACCTATGTTTTTTTTTAAAATTTGTTTCTTTCACAAATTTTCTGTTAAGCTCTTTTCATTATCGAAATACTCATGCAATAAGCTCAATTTGCTTAAGATATTCTTTTCTTTTGATTTCATATGAACACCCAAACTTTATATATTTTAATACTTTCTAATCTTAAGGTTTGCATGATTCATTCATTGATTAAGGCCAACAATGTTATTTTTGTTTTTATTTGTTTCAATAAGATAAGCATTAATAAGCTTGAATAATTTTATCCTTATTCTCTATTTCAATTTTATTCAATATCCTTGTATGATTTTTCATAGATTTGATATCAATTGAAGGATTTAGTCATAGTATTTCATCTTGGTACCCATACTTTCTTGGGTTCGGATGGTTTAACAAAATATGTTTCTTTTACTTTCCATACTTGTTTAGTTTTCACACCCTTTCTCTTTAATAGACATTCAAACTTTATATGTCCCTTTCTCTTACATAGGTAGCATGTGGTGTGAGTGTAAGCATTTGAAGAAGTGCTAGCATAATTTTTAGATTCTTTTGTAAAGCATCCCATGTAGAGACTCTTTTTCTTTATATTTTCAATTCCATTGAATCTTATGCCTTCTTTAGTTAAAGACATTTTTTGTGAGTCAATCATTTTGTCAAAATTTTCTTTTCCTTTAGTGAAATTGTAAATGATTTTGGCTTGATCCTCAATTTCTTTCTTAAGATCATATATTTATGAATTTTGTATACTTTTGCCATTTTCTTGATTTTGAGATATTTTGCTGATTTTATTCTCTAATTCAGAAATATATAGATCTTTCTCATTTTCCATAGAGGATTGGGATCTTAAGTCTTCTAGTTCTTTCATCAACTTTTCATTCTTACTTTCTAATCTCTTGATTTTCAAATCTTTTTCTTTTTCAACAAGATTTTTAGATTCTAACTCTTTTATCACAACTTCATTCTTATTTTCTATCTTTTTAATTTTTGAATCTTTTTTTCTTTCCGTAAGTTTAAAGGATTCTAACTCTTTCATCACTCCTTTATTCTTGTTTTTCAATGATGTGTATTGTTTAGTTACTTTGACTAACATCTTATGCACTTTGAATAAATCATTTTTTAACTTTTCATAAGATGACATGCTTTCATCATTGGATTCATTAGATGAATTACTACTACAACCATTAACCAATTTGGATGAAGAGTTTTGTTCTTCATTATCGTCCCATGCCATAAAGTAAGTATAAACAACTTCTTGGTCACTTGATTCATTATCGAAACTACTTGTACTCATATTGTCCTAAGTAGTGGCTTTCATTGCTTTTTTCTTTTTATTTTTAGAATCTTTCTTAAGTAGTGGACATTCCAGTTTTATGTGTCCATCCTTCTTGCAATTATAACATGTGGGGATTTTATTCTTTGATTGCTTTGTATTGGTTTCTTCTGCATCTAATTCCAAGTTTTTGATTCTTCTTTTGAATTTATTTTTCCTTAGTATTCTTGCAAGCTTCTTAGATATAAAGGAGAATTTATGCAACTTTAAGAAGAAAACCCATTAGTACATTATCATATGACTAAGTATTTTATCATTAGGTTATCCATGTAGAAAAATGTTTAATCACCAACTTTATGATCTAAGATCGTGCCTTCTATAATTTTGACACAAATCATATTTTCACTATGAGTGTATTGAATTACAAAATGAGACTAAAGACCTTAGTTTTATAACTTAACTTAAGGATGCAGAAAATATTTTGCCTCAATTTTATATTTAGACCTTAAAAAAAATCATGCTATTGATATTAACAAATTTTCATGCTCAATTTTGTTAAAAAAAATACTTTAAATAAATTATGTCAACATTTTTCCTTTTTGAAAGTTGAATTATGTATTTCAAATAGTCTTATTGTAAGCTTGTAACAAAGTTCGGTAGTGTGACAAAAAAATAATATTATAAATAATTTGACTACGAATACAAAGTCTAATTATTAATTGTTAATTGCATTATGAAAAGGGTATCACCTATCTTAGAGTCGTGTAAAACCTTGCTACTATCTTCTTATGTCTATCAATATATATAATTGTACTTAATTCTCTAGCACAAGTTAGAATTATGTCTGCTTTTTGTTCAGGAATATGGATGTTGATTTATTAAATTTAAAACCGTCATAGATTTTGACAAATTGGCACAGTATTGAATTTCATCAAACCTCACTACTTTCAAAACACAAAAATTAAAATATGGAAAAGAAAAAGTTTCTAAACATAACTTTTTCATAAATTTAACTCAAAAGTTAGGAAAGTAAATAAAAATTAAAATTTTTACTCGATACTCCAAATAAGTCTCCTTTTCTTTATTCACCCTTTTTGTTGGCATGTCAAATAATTAAGCTCAACATAACTATTTTTCTTCCATAAATTTTCAAATAAATTGGAAAATATACAAAATTTTAACCCAAAAAAATACAAGAACATGAAGATCACATGAATAGAGATAGAATATATATATAGACACACACACACACACACACACAAGTGAATCTACCTTTAGGTTGTTGGGCTAAAAGCCCATTAGGCCCAAGGCCTATTATTGAATCTTCTTGTATATTCAGACTAGTCTTCTGTGTTATTTTGGGTCACTATGATAAAAACTTAGCCAATACAGCCTTATTGAATATATAATAGCGGTATACTTACCTATAAAAAGTGTGATACTTAAAACATAATTAGTGTAACATTTTCGTTAAATATATCTTAATTGTCAATTTTATTAATAGAAACAAAAGTGAGAATGCAATTATTTTCTAATCTACCCATCTTCACCGAGTCTAATTAACAATTAACGATGATGACTAAAATTGAATAAGAGTTAAATTTTCCTTTTGATTTTTTATCCATCTCTCATTATACGACCCTTACTTCAATTCCTTTCAAATTTTGAACACGGGATTTTTAATACAAACATCCCAATAACCAACTATAGAAATGTTCTTTAAGGTGTTATTTTGTTGAAATAGTAAACTTGACTGGAGATGGCCGGCAGCCCAGCGCTGTTGATTTCTCTGGAATCCATAGGCAACCTACTCCACCTTCCCGCCCACCTCCGTTGAAGATTTGCTCCCACATTTGTTGATTATTTTGGTTTAGTATCTGCTATAAATAGAAGTGTGTGTATGCAATGTAATGTGGTGTGTTGAGAGTGAAAAACCAATGAGCGAGAGAGTGAGAGCTGTCTTTGAAATTTCTCTGTATTTTTCATATTGAAATATATTGTTTTTTGTGTATTTTATTTTCACTGAGTTTCAGTCACAACCAATGACTGAGCGTTCCTCTCCACCCATCATATTTGTTTGAAACTTAAAAAATTAAGGACATGTTTGATACCATTGTTGTTTTTTGTATTATGTTTCTGTCTGTACAGTGAAGAAACATATCATAAAAATGCATTTATTTACATTATCAAATTTCTATTTCTGTTACTGGTTTTTAGTTGTTTGTAAAAAAACTCAAAACTAAAAATTTATGGTTTTCAATTGTTTTAACAATTTGTTTTCAAAAATTTTAATTTCTAAACTTTTTTTAAATTAAAAATAAATAAAATAATCATATGAATTAAATAGAATTAAAATAAAAATATAAATGAATTTCAAATAATAATAATGATAAAACCAAGTACAAAATATTTTTATTATTTTTCAATTGCCATGTCTATTTTTACTATTGTAAAGTAAATTGTGAAAGTATAACAGTTAAGTAAATAATAATAATAATTTTTATTTTTTATAGTATTTTTTTAATATATATTGTTTGTAATTTTATTATTTTAATCCTATTTTTATAATATTATTTAATATAAAGATAAAAATTAGCATTTTAAATTTAATTTTTAATTTATATTAATTTTATAAATATTAATCAAATTAACTACTGACTTCTGATTTTAAGTTTTTATTTTCAATTTTCAAATTTCAATGTTTC
Source organism: Malania oleifera (assembly GCF_029873635.1). NCBI lineage: Eukaryota > Viridiplantae > Streptophyta > Magnoliopsida > Santalales > Ximeniaceae > Malania > Malania oleifera. The sequence continues at coordinate 103,770,840 of NC_080423.1, forward strand.
TATGATTTTTAAACCCTTTTGAGGAATAACGTGACTCACCCATCCAAACTAGTCAGTAGGGTCCAATGTGCTAATGAGACATATATATAAAAGCCAGCCCGTGACAACGGCTACATATATGACCATTTAATTATGAGAACAGCCTTCTGCCCTCTGCCCTCTCTCATCTTCAATGCATGATCAATATGCATGCACGACGCGCACACAGAGAGACAGAGACAGAGAGATATGGCCACCAATGCATGCATGGGGCCTTCAATGTTAACGGATGCCATTGGCAGACTCTAGGTTTTCAACCTCGTGCATGCCTAGCTGTGACTCTCTCTGTCTCTCTGTCTGTTTTTAATATTATATATATATATATATATAAACACGCATCCAAGTTAATTGGCCGACATTCGTACAGTATACAGAAAAAATGGTTTTCTGGCAGTAACATGCATGCATTTCCATTTTCCATCCAAACAAAGCTTTAAATAATTAAATTTAAGATAAGAAGAACAGTTCGTCTCTGAAAGCAATATATATATATATATGCCAAGTTGAAAGTTAGCAGCCTTTTAATTAAAGGGGTGGATGAGGATATTTAATTGGTGTGTTGTCGAAATGACCATGCATATGTATCATGAGCATTTGGGTCAACTACGTGCGTGCACCAAAGTCTTCAATTTCTCCAAGTCCGATCAGTGCAGTGTAGCTTTCCTTTCTCTGTCTTGACGTCCATTCCCTGACCCGTTTTTGCTTTTCCTTTTTTAAAAAATAAAAATAAAAATTACTGAGAAAGTGAGAACTAGGGTTGGGTGGGGACTCGGGTAAATCCTTCAATTACTGTTTGAGTTAGGAAAAAAAAAAAAAAACTAGGTAAACGATGAATGGGAACATGATTAGGATTGCTAAAAAATACATATTAATTTCTCCTCTCCTTGAATAGAAATAGATGCTTTCAATGGTCGCCGTGTTCCAAGGTGGGAGAGAGTAATGGGTAGTTTTCAAAATAATAATACACATGATGTTGTGTAATGTACTCTTAACACCCCAATAACATTATTTAACACTATCTAAATTGTAACTTACATTTTAATTCTTTACTAGAATGACTTCCGAAACAAAACTAACGGGAGAGTGGTCTTGCAAGGAGTGAAAGAAATTTTGTACGTGTGATTACTTGGATATAGGGGGAATCTCCTATACATCTTTAGCATGCATCGACTCTTTGAGTTCAATCTAGAGCATCAATTTAAGGCTCCTTATGTATTTTTATTAGCTTGAATGGTGTTGTACATTATTAGGATGCCCTTGCTAGCTAGTTTGTTAAACATTGATAATATTTGTAATTATTTTTTAATATAAAAGATACTCACCTCTTGTGAGATTTGACAAAAAGATAAAAACCTCCCCTCAAGTTTCAAATTAAAATACCATAGACCACCCCTAAAGTTTCAGAAATGCTACAAATCTCTCCTAAGATTTGTCAAAACAGACATACCTCCCCTAAAAAAAATTATTTTTTTAAGAGAGACCTATATCTTTTTGGCAAACTTTAAGAGATGTTTTTGGGATTTTTGAAACCTCAAGGGAGGTCCTTGGGATTTTTGAGATCTCAGGAGAGGTTATTGTCTTTTTGCTAAACCTCATACGAGATTAGTGTTTTTTACCCTAATTTTTATTATAAATAAAATTATACCAACTACATCTAGTCAGTGGTTTTCTTAATTGATAATTTACAGTATACCAATTGCATCTAGCCAGTGGTTTTCTCAATTGATGGTGACCTATATAGCTTTATAAATTCGATTGGCTTGGATGTTTCTTGGCAGGTCATTCCCCTCTTGCTTTTTAGTTATGATTTCAAGCTTTTTTGGGTTAATATTTGATTTATATTTTTGTCTCATTAATCAACCCTACTAAGTTTTTTGAGTTTAGTATTTGACTAGCTTTTTTTGTTACTAATTGTTATCACTTTAAAAAGGAAGTTGATTCTCCATGAACCCAAGGAAGAATCTTGTGTTTCTTCTTACTTGGTTCCTTTAGCTATGAAAAGAGAGGCTAAGCATGAATCTTTCCCTTCTTCTTCTACTCCTGTAGGCAATGGCAAACCTGCAGCTCTCAGGGATCGTAGCTTAATTGGCCAAGGAACTAGTATTGATAATGAAATTTTTACACTCATTCTTTAGCCTATCCCAAAGCTCCCAACTTCAAGGTTAAAGGTTATTCTTCAATATTAGGCCATTGTCTACGATAAAATAGCATTGTCTTAATTTCTCTTTAAACTTCAAAGGATACACCTATTTAAGTAATTTAATACTCTTTATCTCCTTTTTCGAATTGGCCAGGGTTGCCTTTATTTTCCAAATGTGAATTATTTATATAAGGGTGCTTTTTCCTTTGGCCTTCATCAAGACTTTTCCTTAAGATTATTATAGGTTGACTACTACTAAGCTAGTCCTAATTGACAATTAAATTCTTTTAGGTTTTGCCTACTTTTCTATATAGCCCCTTAATTAACTACGAATAATGTCTTCTAAGATCTCTTCACTCAAAAGACACAAGTTAGAAAATTATTATTACTTTGGTGCTAGAAAGAGGAGAAACATCTTCTCAAGGATCCATATTCAATCAAGGGGTGGAGGATCAAATTCTTTTTCCTGAGTTGAAATAACTATTAAGAAGTGGAGCATAATAGAGAATTATTCTTGATCAATACAAAAGGATTCACTCACATTAATGTGGTGTTTGGTTCGTGACATCTAATGACATGTTCTCCATCATTATTTCCGCTAGAGGAAACATGATGGGAGAAAATAGATGTGTGTGGACTATGATGCTCAACGAAGTGGAGTGCACAACAAATATCACATTTCACTAGTTGTTGATTTGTTGATCATTAGTAAAGTTGTGTCAAGTAATTTGGTATTTATGATCAAAGTACTATCAAGGAAGATAGAAGGTAATGAGCTGATAACCACTTGCCTGATACGCTACAAGGCTTATGAATTCTTGTGATGTTGAAAAAGATGAATGGGCCAACATCTTTCAGCATGTTGATGAACTAAGCTTCTCATGACTACCTTAATAAATAAGTTTATCGTGTATATCTCGATGATATTGTTGTCTATATATAGTTCCATTGTGGTGGAACATGTAGAGCATGTATATACAAAAGGTGTCTAATTGACTGAAGGAGAATGACCTATATGTGATGAAAGAGAAGTGACTTAGTAACTTTAACATGGGTGGCTTGATACTTGTCAAGGTCCAACTAGAAAGATCAAATTACTATATGATCAAGATAGGAGATTGATCTACAAATATAAAGGATTGGTCCTTATCTTAGACAATGTCAAGAAGGCATATGGATAAAGATGTACCATATGCTCCATGTCAACTATCTTAAGTCATTCATCGCTAACATTAAAGATCCAACTTGAAACCAATCAACCTTGTTAGCCTTGGGGGCTACATAATCATTTTTATATGTTTTGATGATATTAACCTATATGTTGTTCCTAGTGTCTCCTATCTTTGCAAATCATGTTGAGTATAGGTTCAAGTAACGAATATATAAAGTACTAGATCAAAGGCAAAGATCAGACCGAGTTGATGTCAAATAGGAAAGATCAAAAGGATTCTCACTTGGAAGAACCCAAGTACAACCATAGGAAGCTTAAATGTAATCTTATATGTATTTGGGGAGTGTTTGAGGTAGTCTATTTTGTAACTCTTGTTAGTTTTGTTTCATGCCTGATTTTTTAGCAAGAGTTCAGTAAAATTGCATATGCATACTAGGACTCATGAATTTATAAGATTTCACTTAAGTCACAAACTCAACTTTCATAATTTCAAAGTTAAATTAAAGAGTTTGTCAAAAAAAAAAATCATAAACTCAAATATGTTCTTCAAAGGGATAAGTTTTAATCATCTTGGTATTTTGAATATTCACATACTTTGTCTCGATTGTGTCAAAATATGTTTTATGTCCCAAAGCATCAAGAGAGTCATACATATTTTTATAAAGGACATACAAGTATATAAGATATCAAAATGGCTTTTCAAATGTGTTTTTATTAACAAGATATCTTATATTCAAAGAGAAACTCACTTGGACAAGTTTTAATCTTCATTAGACTTAATATATTACATATACTTTTGTCCAAGAATGTTTTAAATCATTAAAAGACTTTTTGACAAGGAAAAACAGAGCAATCGTCGACTAACATAGAACAACCTTGAGTCCTGATCACTCTTCAGTATTTGGGGTATAACTTTTGCTAGAAAATTCCAAAAAGGACGATCTTGGTTTCCTTGGAAAACTAAGAAAAAATCCCAAAACTTTCATGTTGATGACTTTTTCTAATTCAAGACACTTGTCGACCACTAAGGGCCACTAGTAGACAAGTCACAGACAGTGACTAGTCAACGAGAGCAGGGGACTCGTCGACGAGTGGTCTCGTGCCCAGCGCCATAATGGTTAGAAAATGGCTAGTTAGAAAATGGCTAGTTCTTCACCAAATCACATGGAATTTGCTCCCAACGGCTGGTTAACTGACATATTGGCTCTTTGGCCATAAATACAACCTATTAGACTTGTTTAGACATGGTTTTGAGCATTGTTGATCATATTTGTGAAAAAAATGTCATTTTATCCAAAACCTAAGCACTTTACACTTTACATTTTAGTCATTCATCACAAGTGTTCAATCTTCTTTTGCTTATTCATTATGTTTGATTCATTCCTTGAGAGAATAGAGTGAGGATTTGATTGCACTCAATATTTGCTCATTTAAGGAGCATTGATTTGTAAGGTTCTTTGTGAACCATTGTTGGTGAAGGTTTTTTGTGAACAGTTGTTGGTCAAGGTTCTTTGTGAACCGAAGGCTCTTTGTGAGCAGGTAGAGATTTGTTCCCGAGTATAAGATTTCATACCCAAGTTGTAAGGCTTGCTCTGCCGGTGAAGGAGTATTCATAGTGGATTGTGGAATCCTTGACTTGGTGCTAAGGCATGGACTTAAGTTTGGTGTTGAACCACGTAAAAATACCAGTATTGATCTTTCTCTACCATTTTCTTTATTTTACTTGTCTTGTGCATGATTTACACTTGATTTATTGTGATATAATTGCTTGAATCTTGTCAAGAGTTTTATTTTGTAGAGAAAATCAAAATATACGATAAGAGTTCATTCACCCCCCTTTGACTCTATATATTCCCGAATGGGACGATTTAACAAACCTAATAACCATTGAAGACCTCGCGGTTCAATAGTCAAGAAGTTGATGAGACCCTTGTGAAAAAAGACTTCACATGATCATCAAGAAGAAGGTGACACCAGTTCTTAGTAAAGTAGAAGGGGCTTGGAGAAGAAAAAATTAGTTGGATGTTGATCAATGGAAGACACAAAGCTACTCATGAACAAAGTTGAAAAGTGTTAAATATTAAAATTTACGAGCATGTTAATCGCATAAGTGAGAGAAAATGTCATGAGTGAAATTTGACTAACGTCTTATTCTTCCACTTATTTTGTATTCAATGCTTGTGAATTTGTTCTTGTGGTGAACTTATGACTTGCTTTCAATTCATTATTTGAGTTGTGTGCTACAATTAATGTTGTAAGACCCTTCACATGATGCCCGTGAGAATTTGCATATTAATATATATCATTTAATCATGTGCAGGTCATTTCATAATTTGAATATTTTTAAATTTCAAAAATTTAACTAAAGCCTTTTTGTCATTTAATAGTTTTATGTGATTATCTTTTATTGTGAATCCAAATATCGATCTTTCAAAATGAAATAGGGAGCGTTAAAGAACTTTTTGAAAATAAGTATGATTCCTAAGAATATAAATTTTTATCATGAAATGTGAATTAAATGTAAGAATACCTGTGAATCAAGGAAAATTCTAAAAAAATATTGGTTGGATTAGCAAACAAAATAACAATATAAAATCAACATAAAAGATTAAGCAGCATATATATATATTGATAATTCGGGGATTTCAGCCACTATCGTGCCACTTTAGACAATATAGTATAGTACCAAATTCAGGGGTGAAAGTCGTCTATCTTTTGACGCATCCCTGGTAATTCATCGTAATAAACTCTCAAGGGAGAATCGAACCCGTGACCTTAGAGTCATCAAAGTTACAGGTCATCTTTACCACTTAAGCAGCATATATATATATATATATATATATATATATATATATATATTATTATTATTATTATTATTATTATTATTATTATCAATTAACTTGGACTACTAACCCGTGAACCTTAAAATATTGCAGGAGTGTTCAATTAATAATCCAAACTTTCTTAATTTGAGCTAAGGTGACTCTTATGAAGATCGAGGAGGCAACCAGAAGGCAAAGATGCAGTGGGGGATTCCAAGAAAGACAAGACAAGGAGATGAACATTTTAAATACGTCTATCGCCCACTTGAATGCCATGGATAGAATTACTATTTAAAGATTTCAAAAGCATCAATTAATATTTATTTTTAATGCAAAATGCATGGTTTAATATATAGTTTATGCTTTAGTAGGTGCTGGTTGGCTACTTAATCAATTAATTAATTAGTAGGAATTGGATAAATTAGATGTCTTTTCATTATCTAATTACTGTTTAATAATTTAAATTAAAAAATTAAAATCTGTGGTATGACAGGCAATGGATTCACGCATACACAAGCTTATATCGGTATTAATTAATTAATTAGCCGGACCAACCATCATTTCAATTCGATCCGGTTGAAATATTTTTTAATAAGAAAAATAATAAGTTGATTAATTTTTGTAGAGTTTTTTTTCTGAATTTAATATTATTTTAATAAAAATTATATAAAAATAGTTCGAATTAAACTTTATTTCCTAAATTGATGTCTAAAAAAACACTGGTCCATCCAACGTTTTTTGTTTAAAAAATACTGGATGAACTAGCGTTTTTTAATCTGAGGGAGAACCATACAAGTGACACGTGGCAATAAAAAATGCTGCACCAAGTAGCATTTTTAGTTAAAAAACGTTGGATGAGCCAACATTTTTTACTGCGTTAAATTTCATCTTCTTCCTTACTCTCTGTCTATGTTCGAAGAGGGAAGCTAAGAGTCGCGAGGGTGGGCAACACAAAGTTAACAAAGGTCGGTGGTGGGATTTTGTAGGTGACCGTTGTACTAGCGAACATTCGGTGAGCATTGTATAAGGAACGAGAATGAGGTATGTTCTTCTATATTTAATATTGTTGAAAACCCTAACTTCTTGTAATTTAAAATTTGAATTGACATTCTGGAAAAAGTTTAATTAGTTTGAAGTAGAAATTGGTATTTTGTATCTTGAATTTGTTTGTATTGAAGTCAATTTGGTAATTTGAAGTATCATTGTGGAACTCTCAAATTGAGGTTAGGGTTTTTTTCGTGTTTGAATTTTTTATGTATAAATCATGAATGCATATTTGATATACCTCAAATATATCACCTACCATAAGTTCAAAAGAGACTAGAGTCCAACATTGATGAGAGTAATTACCACGCAAGTCAACTACTCGGTTAGAGCAATTGACGCCAGCGTCATGATGACCAGAGTAATCTACGTCAACGTTGTAATAACCAGAGCGATTCACGCTCGCACCATAATTCGTCAATAAATGACATATCACCCTTGGGTCAAACTTCATCTCTATAAATGGGGATTCAAAGAAGAGGTTAAAGTATCTCATTCTAAACTCTATTTTATTGTTGTATAAAAAACCTCTTAAATCCATCCCTAACTTAGGCATCGGAGAGATCCCCCCGAGTACACCCCGGGTCCTCCAAGCCTTACTTATTTATCTCTTTTCAGGTGGTCGTGATCAGGGATCGTGAAAGTCTATCAATTTTTTGCTGCAACAGTTGGCGTCATCTGTGGGAACTTCTTGAGAGGTTTTCTCTTTTAATCCTTGATCATGACTACATCAAATAATTGAAGGTCGATGCATTAACTTGATTGAGATCGTCCGAAATGTCACCGTATGACACCTAAATGTACCCGACGCCGTCCGATCCATCGTCGATCAGGACCCTACCTAATGCAAACTCTTCATTCACGGCCTTGGATGGGACACTACCATCAAGAACCTTTACAATCTCTTATCCACCTATGGTGACCTCGAAGAAGTCGTCGCGATCCTTGGCAAGGTCACCGGGAAAAGTAAAGGGTACGGGTTTATTACGTTCAAGCACATCAATGGCACTTTGCTTGCGTTGAAGAAGCCAAGTAAGAAAATTTACGGACGAATAACTAGGACCCAACTTGCGATATTGGGAAATTCCAGATCTAATGTGAATCCGACTACAGTTGATGTTTCTATGCGCAAGATTTATGTAGCCAACGTGCCTATTCTCAAGGTATGATTTTTTCTCTATCATACGATAATAATTCTAAAAAAAAAAAAATAGATGCCACAGTTTCAACGCTTGAAGAGCTTTGCCTTAATAGCTAATAATAATTAATAGAATGTTCAAGTTATTTAATTAATTGAACAATGTCCTATGCACCAAATGCATAGTGGGCTCATGACAGCTGCACTACCACTCAAATAAATAAAGCCAAGCTTTGAAATTTTAATGGGTTAGCCAAATGCACCTTGGGGTCGGCAATAATGACTCTTGCACATTCATGTGCGCTGAATAGTGCTCTGAATAGTGAATTTGGAATTGCAATTAGAAATTTGAGTTGAAATTGCAACGCACATTGAAATTACACAATTGTAGCAACTACAATCGGCAAAACCCCAAATAGCAAAACCGAGCACCTGGAGCCCAATCAGCTGAACAATCCACACCATAATCAAAACAAACAGTAACAAAATCACCGTCGTCAATGGTAGACATATCACAGATCTCAATCTCAAACTTCAATCCGCCACTGCACTCATAATCCCATGTCCAAAAAATCCAACATCGAACTCACGGATGAACTGAGATACAATCGAATAATCTGAGTTTATAGACCCTACAGATGACACAAACGACACGAAAATAGTCTGCGAAATCTATAACATTGCACGCTTACCTGCAGTTCCCTTTTCCGCAAATGATCGAACACTTGGTGCATACACGTCCAAACCCTTTGAAACAAATCCATCCCGAACTGATTTTGGATCCTAACTAATATTGAAAATATCAGAACTCACATCTTTAACCCCAATGAAATCAAAACTGCAAGAACCTGTTAAATTGAACAATCATCCCGACATCATAAATTACCAAAATGTTACTGAAGATATAGCTCAAAAAATGAGCACAGCTCATTAGGTAAGGAAGAATTGGCCCAACTGACAAGCACTGCTCGTGAGGCCAGAAGACTGCTCAAAAAATGAGTACAGCTCATTAGGCAAAAAAGAATTAGTCCAACTGATGAGCAACGCTCGCGACGTCAGAAGAGTGCCCAAAAAATTAGCACAACTCATTAGGCAAAGAAGAATTAGCCCAATTGATGAGCAATGCTCGTGAGGCTAGAAGACTTCCCAAAAAATGAGCACAGCTCATTAGGCAAAGAAGAATTAGTCCAACTGACGAGCAATGCTCATGAGGCCCAAAAACCGCCCAAAATATGAGTACGGCTCATTAGGCCAGAAACAGAAAAAAAAAAAAAAAAAAGAAAAAAAAAGCACGACTCGTTAAGCTACAAGCAACCCAAAATGCCTCAAGAAAAGCTACCTGCCAAATAAATAAATAAATAACAACAACAACAACTTTCGAACTTTGGAAATAAGTTTCAAAAATTTGAAACTAAAGGGGGGGGGGGGGGGAGCAACTGATATACTCCAAATATATCACCTACCATAAGTTCAAAGGAGACTAGAGCCCAACATTGATGAAGACAGTTACCACCCAAGTCAACTGCTAGGCTAGAGCAATTGACGCTAGTGCCATGATGACCAGAGTAATCTATGCCAACACTGTAATAACCGAAGCGATTCACGCTCACACCATAATTCGCCAATAAATGGCATATCACCCTTGGGTCAAACACCATCACTATAAATGGGGATTCAGAGAAGAGGCTAAGGTATCTCATTCTAAACTCTACTTTACTGTTGTATAAAAAACCTCTCAAGCTCATCCCTGACTTAGGCATCAGAGAGATCCCCCAAAGTATACCCCAGGTCCTCCAAGTCTTGCTTATTTATCTCTTTTCAGGTGGTCTTAATTAGGGATCGTGAAAGTCTCTCAATTTTTGGCTGCAACAATATTAAATTTGCTTGTATAAATGATCAATACATATTACATTTTTTAATGCATATGAAATTTCTCATTGTTTGTAAATTTTATTATCCATTTGTATGCATATTAAATTAAGTTTTAATTTTGAAGTAAGGAGGTTTGAATGGAAAGTTTTTATGCGAGTGTTTTTATTAAAATTTTTAATTATTTTAATATTTAATTAGTAATGTGTAAATTGTTAAGGTTAGAGTTGTATTTAGTCTTATATTAATTTGAATCTACAAATGATGAATGTGGAATTATTATTATTATCAATTTGTGTGATTACTAAAAGTAGCTTAAATTTTGAAGTCATATGGTTTGTATTGAAATTTTTTTATTGTTAGGATTTTTATTTAATTTCATAATTATATGAATGTGTAATGAATTAGTTGTAATTTTTTTTGTTAGGGTTTTATTCATCTTATGTTATTTGGACAAAATAAAAAAAATGAAATAAAGAAATAGAAATTTACATATTTATGAGTTGAAGTAAAAGTAATTCGAAAATATTCTTTATATTACATTTTATTTTATTTTTTTGAAGCAGAAAAAGAAAGTATGATGTTTATTTATATATTAAATATAAAAAAAATGTTAATTTGCTATTTAGATTTATTGCATGACTGAATCTATTTGATATAGTAGACTTAATTTTAAAAAATAAATTTATTTTAATAAAACCATTAATTTTACTATTTTAATTATTCTAAAATTATTTAAATTCTAACCAACATATTAATTTTCAAAATATTGTTTTCGTAGACATCATCATGAAATTTATTAAAATATATCTAATTAGATAAAATTATTGACAAAATGGAGAATGTTGTTTTAGTCAAATTTTTAAATTTTCATCATATTGCTTGCAATAAATTTTTTATGTGAAAATGTCTTTTACATTTTTTACTATAAATATTTTTTAAAAATAATATATTTATGTTCTTTCCAATTTGAATGTTATATGTACTAAAGATGCAACCCCTTATCGAGCTCCACCTATCACCAAAACTCTTCCTAGCTAACCAAAACATTGCCTGATAAATTCCAACTAACATGATGACACACTTTCTCAAAATCCAACTTAAAAGAGAACATTGTAATCCTTCCTATGCACATCCTAGACCACCTCATTAGCCACGAAAATAGAAGCAAACATTTTTTACCACCCATAAAAAAGCAATTGTTTAGAATGGGAAAAGTAGTAACAAAGCATTCTTTTTCACACCAAAGAGAAACCACTTATTAAGGGTGAAAATTTTGGCATTTCTGATTATTATAGTGATAAAAATGACTGGGATATATATCATTGTATAAGTATTAGCAGCTTAAAAATTTTCATTGAGTAAAACATTTTTACAGCATGAAGTCAAAAAATGTACTGTCATTATGAACCTTTGTACGATTCATTGTATATATATGTCATAGCAGATTCAATATTTGCATTCACTATAATATTTTGGAGCATGAAGTCACAAAATGCACTGCCATGGTGGACCTTTATACAATATATCCAAGTCAAAAGAAAAGTGCTAATAGTTTGCTCTAACTTAGTTAAAAGATTGAGTAAGAGTTTAGCTTTTACTCCATTCAATTGGTGGAAAAAGAATAAATTTTTTCTTCCGCATTATAAAAACATTCCTACCATATTGCACTCCAATTAGTAGTTAACAATCATTTACGCTCAAGTTAGAATGGGGCTCAACCTTCGACTTTTGCTTCTTGACAACCCCCTTCGACACTAACTGGAGCTACGACTCGGACCAATAGCTAAACAAAATAACTACTTCGATTAGACAAATTACTTGAGCTAAAAAAAATACTCATTCTTTTCTAATCTTACATGATATCAATTTAATATGAGGAAAGTATATTCTAAACACTATGCAATCAAACTATATTTCTATATCTCTATTTCTCTTGTGGTACCATTTGTTTCATCTTCATATTCCTTTTGAGCAAGTGCTAGCTCGGATAATGCCCAAAAATGTAAAGTGAGTTCCTCGATTATTGAAGCCTTGACACTTGAAACAACGAGCTCTTTTTGATCTTAGATCATGGACTAAAATCATGTTCAATAGACAATGATTACCTTTATCCAAATCTTGATTTTAACATTTCCGTATAAAATTAATAGTAGTGGTATTAGTTGTACCACATTCCTCATCACACATAGAGTTAAATAAATTCTTGTAGCAAACATAAAATGACAACTTTTGCAAAATACTGACGATCTCTATTATTAAACCCCTACTTTCACGTAGGCTTACTAAAGCCTCTCTATGTAAGTGATGAATATAGAGATGCAAGTAGAGGAAATTAGAAAAGGAGAACCTATCTTAATTATATTGGCATTAACTAATGAGGACCTTAAGGACCCACCGCCACCTTTAAATGTCCCAAAAAACATAAGCTTGTGATCATCACATGTCTGGTGGGACCACTAAGCTCATTAATCTCTTTCAGTTGGCTACTCATTGACATCTTGCAGGAAGAGCAAAATTAATCCAAGAACTAGTTCACCAGCACTACTTGGTCAATGAAGTGTTTATATTTAGTAGATTTATAGAAAACATCTAGCATGGAAAAATGTCAAACCCAATTTTAGTTCCATTTCCATCCTCTAAAATCAATTACATAAGAACAAATTACTTAAGATATCATAAGATAATGAACAAGAGTTCTAGTAATTAATGACAAACTACATGAACTGATTTATGAGATTTTTTAAGTTTGTTTGTGCCTTACTAAATTCACTAAAAAATAAAAAATGAATATTATTTTCAACTACTAAACATCCTTAAAAAGTTCTAGATATTATGGCAACATGAAATATTTACGGGAGTACTGAAAGTTATAACATATAGTTAAGAGAAGAAGGACCAAACCCAATAAACATGCACTTGCGAATACCACCCGTTTGGCGGGATCCACAAATCTGACTCCCTTCTTGGCTAATTCATACCTAATCATAACAACATGCAACTCAGTAGGGGCCAACCTAACAATCACTCCCGAATTAGTAAATAAAAAGTTGTTCTCTATTGAATCAGAATAAATAAATCTTGCATACATATATATATATATGGTAGAAAAGTCACCGTAAAACATCTATCAACAATTCAAAATATACAAACTACTTCTATACTTACAAAGTTTTATAGTAACCTATGATCGTAATTTACATGACTTATGATTAAACTGAATTACTAATGAAAGTTCATTATTGAAGCTTAAATTAATTATGTAGGGTCACTTTTCTCATGGTCCTAATAAGATCATACCTCCTGATTTTGAATAAATTTTTTAAAAAAAAAACATTATTTCAATAAAATACTAAAATATTATTAACAAAAATGAGCAATCACAAGGGATGGAGGACAATAAGTCCTCCTAAAGAACTGAAAATCAAAAACCTAAAGACAAAGAAAGAGAGATACGCGAAAGACTGCCAAAAAAGTAAAGTCCTCCTATCTCGAAGCACATCAATCAGCTTATTCATATACTTTGTATTATGTGCAACCAAAATAATGAAATAAATATTCAAAATGCTCATCATTGTCTTATCACTTTGGTGTGTAGCCATGAGAAGCAAATTGAAATACTGAGCATTATTACCCTAAATTGATTTTTATTTTTACTCTTTTCTAATATTTGTATGAGGCATGCAAAAAACACAGGCTTATCTAGCGTTTTTCAGCTAAAAACGCAACTTGGTGTGGCGTCTTTTAATGCCTATGTGTCACTTATTCTAGCCTTAATTAAAAAACGTGGGATGATCCAACATTTTTTTTTTTTAAAACGCTGGTGCGAAAAGACGTTGGACGTGTATTTTTGGACGCATCAATTTGAAAAATAAAGTTTAATTCAAACTATTCTTAAATAATTTTTATTAAAATAATGTTATATTGGAAAGAAAAAACAAAAAAAAAAAAAAAACTCAATTTTTGCAGGCCCACCACATGGCCCATTGGGCTTCCCACTTGCCTTTCAAGTTCATGGAAGTTGCAGTATGTTGTGGCTGCTTTCATTAACTCACTCTCGAAATCCGCGGGCCGCAAGGTCTGATGGTTTAATGTCGGCTGTTCTTTTTTTTATTCTTACAAATGGAAGCCCATTCAATTTTTCTCCGTTCCCGTGTAAGTTGACTAGAGTAGAACAGCCACATTCGAAAGTTTGAGTCTAAAACATTCTTCGGTCTCCTGTGAAAAGCATACAACCATTTTTCCTAGGATTTTGTAAATATTTCCAATTAGGGATTTAAAACGTTGAGATAGTTTTGTTGTTTTTTCAAGTTTACTAAGCTCAGAAATAATATTAACAAACTAATATCAACCCAACAAGCGAATTATATAGCTTGAAATTCGAGCATAATTCAAATAATCTAAATTTTAGAACATCTTTTCTTTTCAAACTTTCATTTGATGCAAATGTCACTTCACTTCTCTTCTTTATTGGTACAATTAAAAAACTTTACAGGCCTAAACTACACAATGAAAATAACCCATCTCTCTTTTTATTTTATTTTTTTCTAACAAAAAGAGCAAAATGTTCTAATCTCCGTTGAGGTTTTAGTAAAAAGACAATTAAGAATATTTTTTAAAGTTTTAAAATTTTCATTGATTTCCACTAAAATTTCAAAAGTACCCAGAACCTATCTTGAGATTCGTCAAAAAGATACAAACCTCTACCTCTTCAAAAGGTACACCTTTTTACAAAATATAAGAAAATATTTGTTTCTTTTTAACAAAGTTCAGGAAAAATTTTTAAAATTTTTTAAGAGATCAGTACATTTTTGTCAAATCTCAGGAAAGTTAGTATTTTTCTCCCTGATATAAAAAATAAAATTATGAACTCTAGTTATTTGCTACCATGCCCATTAATTATTTATCCAAAAATTACAAAGTAGCCCCCCGCGAGCATGGAGTAGTGGTAAAGCAGGAGGGTATACACGGAGCATCGAAGGTTCGATTCCCAGCACAGATAAAGTCACGGCGCACTCTGCCGCCCCTCCGAGAGTCCCGTCCGCACGACATAAAGGGGGGTCCATGGGAAGATAACCGTTCTTGAATGTCCGGCCTAAGTGTGTATAAGCTGTGACTGCATCCGATTTTTACCTAAATGGTAAACCAAGGGGGAAGGCCGCCACTGTGAGGATTTGGTGCTATATAGGAGGGTCCCAAGGGCTCGTCACTGGGCGCAGTTCCCACAGTGTCCTAAAAAAACAAAAAATTGCATAGTAATATAAAGATCTCAAATGCTGGCTTGGAGAACAAGGGATAGGACAGGTGGCATTTGATATTTGCATAATCAATGTGTGGATGAGACCCTCCATCCGTCAACTTCCCAAGCATCAATTTAAATACCCTCCCCTTTCTTCACTTTCTCTTCAGTTTCAACTCATCCCTTCTTCTTCTACTACTCCATTTCCGAAAAATGACCACACAGGAAGAGTCATCCATTCTCCATCTCATCAGCCAACACCTCCTCGGAGACTTCACCTCCACCGATTCCTTCTTTGCCACCCTCAACCTTTCCGATATCCTCCTTTCCCAACCCGATATTTTTCCCGAAATGCCCGAAATTTCGGTCCCCCAATCGGATTCCCCCTCCCTCATTTCAACCCCAACGCTAGTTACAGACGAAGACTCCCTTTTCTTTGAATTCAAAACCAAGCCCGAAATCGTCCCCTTCGCCTCGCCGAAACGCGATATTCCGGGCTCGCCGTCGAGCCCTCCCGACCGCAAACCCATTTTACAGATCTCTGTTCAAAGCCGGATCGGAGATCCCCAAGCTACGTCACATCAAGAACCGGTTTTGAAGAGCTCCAATCAGAACCGGAAGAGAAAATATCGGGCCGAAACGGACCTTGAGCCGGAGTTGGACCGGGGCTGTCTGGACTCTAACGACGGGAGGCACTACAGGGGCGTTAGGCGCCGGCCGTGGGGGAAGTTCGCGGCGGAGATACGGGACCCGAAGCGGAGAGGATCTAGAGTTTGGCTGGGAACGTTTGACAGCGCCGTTGATGCTGCGAAGGCTTATGATTTCGCCGCCTTCAAAATGAGGGGATCGAAGGCCATTTTGAATTTTCCTCTGGAGGCAGGAAAGAATTCTGACCCGCCGGCGAACAGCGGCCGGAGAAGAAGGAGAGAGAAGAGAGGAGTCGCCGGTGTTGATGCCGTCGATTTAGGCGACGGTTGACGGTGGTAATGGTGCTGCGTTCGACGTAAGCGTTGTGCCGCCATAATCTCCACCGTCACACTGTTTCCCTCAAGGATAAGTATTCAAGAGACAAAACAAAAGAGAAAAAAACGTGTGTGAATATTATGTACATAAATAGGAGTGGCAAAACGGGTGGATAAAAGTCCGTTTAAATCATATTCGGGTTGAGTATATGGTGACGTGTTTATAAATAGATTAGACAGTTTTGGATTGGGTATCGTCGGTGACTCACTTAATTTTTATATATATATATATATATATATATATATATATATTTGAATGTATTTTTTGTTGGATCTTATTAGTAAGCATGGATTAACTTTAATTTCAAGATAACTTATTTCATAAATTTTTGAAATTGACATGAACTAATGTGGACATAATGATAAAATTATTATTATTATTATTATTATTATTATAGCAATTTCTAAATATGAATGAGTTAACATAAGGATGAAAAAAATGAATTAAAATAGAGGAGTGAATTAAACAATAATAAGTTTATCGTCACTCTATTTTGAGCATGTAATGATCCAATAAATTAAAAAAAAAAACATGATATGAGCTTATAAACGAATAAAATAAGCTTATAAATAAATTATTCATAACCTTAAACGATCCAAACAATCTCTTTTCGGCTCAGCTTAAACTCGCCTTGTTTACTAGACGAATCTCAAAATTATAATTGAGAATCACACATTTATGCAATTGAACAAACCAAACGAGTCCTGAATGCCTGTGTAGGTGATGAGTTTTTTTTATTTTAGATTTTAGATTAATAAATATACAATCATAAAAACAATATAATTACATTTAAAGCTAAAAATAATCTATCTTTTGTCCCATGCACATGTGTAAATCTAATTTAATTTTAATTTTTTTATCGTGTCTACCTTTTTATAATTTAATGTATGTCTTTTTCAAAATGTCAATTCAGACAGTTTACGTAGCAAACTCAAAATTTCATATCATTTTAAATCAACGCTATCAAACACAGAAACAAAACACCATTACACATGGTTGGTGGTATTAGATTTGGCAACAAGGTGGCACTATTTTGGTACATTGGATTTTGTAAGGAATATGAATTGAGTTATTAAATCCTCCCTATTGAGATTACCACGCATAATTTTGAATTTCTACTTTTAACTTAGACTAGCATAATCTTCTTCTAACTAGTTTCCAAATTATACATTTATTAAAATTGAGATGTTTGTGCTTATATATAAGATGCACAACGGCTTATCATAAAGATTTAGGGTTTAATTATTATTATTATTATTATCCACATGTTCTCTCTTGCTTTTCCATATGTATCATCACTTCTCACACCTATTTTTTATTCTCCCTCGAATTACTATCATAATACTCAAAAGATCTCGAAGCATAAGATAAAAAAGAACTCTAATATTCCTTTTGGAGATGATTGACAAATATTAAGCATAGTTATGTATTATAACGAAGCCTAGAGAAAGTAACAAATCAAATAGTATTTTCAAATTCACATGTTTTTGAGTATTGAATCCATAACAATTAAATAAGTTCAATAAGCTTTTCTTTGTCTCACCAATAGTGTTACAACTATTTGTGAATTTTAGCTACTAAAAAATGATTTGAAGCCCCACCAAATTGTCTTCTTCATTTGGATAAGGATTTAAAGACTCTCTCACTGTCTGTTTGGAACTTGGAAAACATCTAAAAAAAGGAAGGAAAATAAGAAGAATTCTATTTTTTTATGTTTGATTATCAAGAAAAGAGAAAAAAATAAAAAAAAAAATATACCAAATCAATGAACAAAATTTTAATTTTACACATCCTTAACATTTGATTTTTCTTAATTTTTAAATCATATTAGAATAATTTTTTTATTTTAAATAATATTTGATATAGAGAGAGAAAATATGGTGGAAAATAAATTTCCTTCTTATTTTCCTTTGTTTTCCTTTTATTTTCCCAAACAAAATCCCTGTTCCAAACTAGGGTTTTCATTCCAGCACCTTCCTAATCCCCATCTCAAATATGACAATTCATATGTTGGGGCCATCGAAAGGTAACACAAAACAAATGGCAAAATTTTCTGTACATTTCTACAATTGAATATGATGGGATTCACAAAGACAGGTTTGGAAATTAGTGACCTAGTTCCCTACTGAGGAAGGGGGGAGGGGGTCCGCAGCTCAACTAGTCGCAAAAGCTTTCTCCCCCTACCCCCAGCTTGCCAATATACAACAGGCCTTCGTATTCAATAGTTGGAAATGACATAGACAGGACCCGAGTAGGAATTTTGGGCCTGGGGTATTTGTCTTTTAGGGGACTGAATTTGGGACATTTGTTTTTGGAAAGCTACGGGCTTCCAGCTCTTGGTTCAAATTTTGACGAGGATGAGAACAAACTTGGCTTGTCGAGAAGGATGGGTTGTCCTGCAAAAAGCTGATTTATATATAAATATACCTATATATATATATATATATATATATATATATATATATATATATATATATATATATATATATATATACGGGAATAAGGTTGCTCGATCAATGGTAAGCTTAATCGATCAACGATAAAGTTGATCCTTTGTGCCTAGTTGATCCCGGATTCAAGTATAAGAAAACAGCTTCCCTGCATACCCTCTGAGGCTCAGGGATACCATTTATATATGTATGTGTATTGTGTACCTGCTCAAGGGATCCAAACCCCTCATCTCGATTGTAATAGTTTCTAAGTTGCTTCAAATTTGAATCTGGACTTGATTTGCTAATTAAACAATCTCAGTGTAATCTTATTTGTGTTGTCAACTCATTTATCGATACAGTCAAACACAAGAGTAGACAAACCAAGTCTTTCTCATTTAAATTATCAGTTTATTTATGAACTTTAGATTATATTTGAAATCCCTTGTCAACGTAAATAAAAAAATGGCTTAGTTCATTTGTAGGCCGTAGCCTATAATATCAGCACTTTAAATCTTTAATTTGTATTTTACTTTGCTTCATTCAGTTAAATAAAAAATTAAAAGATAAATAATAATAAAAAATGTGATTACTGACTTGAGAGAAAACACTTCTATAAACTAAATATATCTACAGTGAAGTACATCTAAAAGGAATTCTAAGTCATGTTATAAATGATCCTATTAATATGATGCAAACAAATCAATTTTTGAGCTGGCTAAACAAATTAAATCATGTGCCTACAGAGCATGCATATCATTGAGCCTATAAACTGGCCAACTAGCAAACTAGTTAAACAATCAAAGGCACAAGCCAGGTATGATCGAGCTCGAGTTTGAGTTTATTAGTTGGCGAGTTCCAAATTAAAGTTTGAATTTGGCTCATTTTATCTTGGTCAATGAGTTCGAATAAACCATTATTGAGTTGAGGACCAAATAACTCGCAAACTTTTTGACTCGTTTGAAGCCTTAAACATCTCTTGACGCTCTTAGATCCTTTTATCTGCTGCTATTCTTTTGTTGGACGAGTTTAATTCCCTAAGAAAATAACAGGATTATTTCAAAGTTAGTGGAACAATGTACAGTTTCTACTAAATGATAGTTCCATTATTTTCATCTATATATTATATGTATTTACTAGATGTTTTTCAAATCAAATTAGAAGTATTCTCTCAGGAACTGCAAGCTTTGTCATCACTGCAGGAGAATAAAAAATGGCAACTAATTTTGCATTTTACAATCTCATATGCATGATACAAATACATTAGTGTTGTTTAAATCTGACTGAGAAATCTTGACAAGTTTTATTGACGCCAACCCACAACAATTGAACCTAAATTGTAGACAACATATAAATGTACTTAATTAAAGTGATTCAAAGATGTAGTAGCCATATTTACCTTTCCAGAGGTGTTGATCCTTCTAAGATAAAGAGTTCAATTGGTTAGAACCTTCTAAAATCTAAGTTGACTTAATCGTTGCATTGTTGATCACTTCAGTGGTCTGTTTGTCAACTCTTTGTTCCATCTCATCATTGACATTCATGAAACTGGGCTGGTTTGTTGATGCAAGAAGTCTCGCCCACATCCTATCTGTCAATTTGATGGTCCGAGTCTCTGTCACCCGCTGCAATTCATAGCATCATAATGTAATTCAGGATTAAATTTACACATTCCCTAACACATCAGTGTAGCAGAACATATTATAAATAGACATACAAAATTTAGTAGCATACACAATACATCTGTGAATACATGGAAACATGCACATGCGCACATCTATTATCTTTTTCAGAATAGTTAGCAGCAGTAATCACAGCAGCAGTCATGTCTTTATCCCAAATATTTTGCATCAGCTAAGCAGATCCTTTTTCTCCCTTCACCTCAAAATTTAAGACTATCCGCTATCGCTTCAATATTTTTAAAATTGATACAGCTTTTTTATATATATATATATATATATATATATATATATATATATATTTTAAAAAAAAAGCTATCTTGTGACAAAAAAAGAAATTTTGAGCTTACAGATTCTTGATAACCCATTAAAATCAGATCAGCTGAGAACTCTAAGACATTCCAAAGATTTACACATTGGGTTTCAAAACCCTAACATTGTCAAAATTTTCAGTACCTTCACACTGCCAGAAAAAAGAAAACTGAGACTGCACATAACAGGATCATTAAAGAGAGGAAATTGTCATATCTGCCTCAAGACTATTCCTGAGTAACAACTACCACAAGCCAATCCTTATGAGGTTCAAGTTTTTCCATGGTTATTCTGAGGGGCATTATTCTGGAAAGGTGTGTTGTTAATGAATTATGTTGCTTCAATGTTTACCGCGTGCTTGTCATTTTCTTACCTGAATTGCTTACTGCTTCTACTTACATTTCATTCATTAACTGTGAATGTGCTCGTGGAAAACTGCAGTACACTTTGGCTGACTAGTTAAGCATGAGTGCTTTAGCTAGTGCTGCACAGCTATTCACAAGGGGTGAAGTGTTCAGCCCACGACACACATCAATACTAATGTTCATATGATTTTTAGAAAAATCAATTTACATATAAGATATAAGGACAAGCAAGAAAAAGCTTTACATTTGTTACGTCTCACTATTTTATTGAGTATTAATGTAATTTAAACAAACAAATCGCAAATATAAATGAAAAACAGAGAATGTAATGTTTTCATAGTTCATAATTAATGTCATTTTTAGAAGAATTTTAATCACTCTACAAGGAATATATAGCTATTGGCAAGAAAAAACCTTATTTTGTTATTTTCACCTATCTTATTGAATAAAAATGTAACTCTAATCAAGAAACCATAAATAAAATAAAAGAAAAACGGAAAAACATATTCACAGTTCAAAGCATAACCACATGAATGTGTAACAACATTTAGTCAAGGAACAAAGGGTAAGAGTAAGGTATAAGGAGCGAAGACCGTACAACAGAGATTATCCAGCCTCAAATTTAGACCTTAATCCCATATTTTTTGCATGGAATAGAATCTGCAAAAAAATGAAGCGAATCTGACCCAATCCAACCTGTCTAAAATTGAGCAGTTTTGAACTTCAATTCACTAGGCTGTGGTTTAGATATGTACAAACCCATTCTAGTAGGTTCATGTGATGGGTTAAATGTGTAAAAACAACATTAAACCAAACAACCATAACAGATCTCACCACCTCACTCTGCTATTCTTTTTCTTCCCAGAACCTAAGGAACACCCCCTGTTCCCAATTATCCCTTTATTCATCTTCTTCTTCTTTACCTTTTAATTTCAATGTCTCCAAAAACCTCTATGATCTACAATTTCTTCCCACCTCTATGATCTACAATTTCTTCCCACCGGCATTAGTACTGTTTTACTTAATTTAGGTTTCTTCTTCTTCTGTACCTTTCATTTTGTATTTCCCACAACATCTAGTCAATATAAGATCTGTATGATTTTGAGGCAAAACTAACATACATGTATTACAACACAAGCAAGAAGAGAGGATGCATTTTGAGACAAAGGATGCACGCAGCTGATCTGGGTACTGGGATAAAGCCAGCCACTTCTCATGCTGTCAGAGACTACCTAGTGGCATGTTGGTAAAATTCCTTTGAGGGCCCTCTAAGAGCTGAAAATTGTCCATCAATGGCATTGGCCCAGCCATATCTTGTCCAAGCACCCAAATACCAAGAGGACGGCCTGAAAAGCTTCAAATATCAGTCAAACCCGTGGATTTGGCATGCGCTGACATGGTCTGCAGGGCCACTAGGTAAACCCCCCACCCCCCTTTTTTTGCATTTTTTGTTTCAACAATTACCAGGACCATACTTTTCCCTGCCATTTTCTTTTACAGGATCTCTACCATAAAGGTTCTGTTGGACATCTTTTGGACATCAAGAAAGAATGAGTTACCAAGTGGAGCGTCCTTGGAAAACTAGGGCGAAATAGTCATACTCGAGGTTATTCATCCAATACATCCAAAGGGATGCCAACAGGTAATCAAGGCTCAATTTCCAAATGACTCCCTGACCAAGGTAAGTAAGTTCTTATTCGTAATATGCATAAGAGTTTGTGAACCAATTGCTATTGCTTGTCAATGACCTTTAATTTTTGTGTGAGCATGTGCGCAACAACAGTTTCCAGCTGCCTCCTTTATAGGGACTCAAACTACTAGGAATTTGATTCTTAATTCAAAAATGGAATAAGTAGGCAACTTGAAATATAGCACCAAGAGCAGATCCATGATCAGAATTAATTTATTTGTTTCATTTCTTCTTACTCCAATAAAACATGTGAATAGATCAACCCAAATCTTCCCTATAGACTTAGGGGTTGGATCATGGTCCATAGTTTCGCAAGTATTATAGACTTTCATCTCTCAAAAATTCCATGACTAGCTCAACCACATAGACTTAGGGGTTGGATCAGGAACCAGAGAAATTAGATTAACCTTGGTTTGATCTTTTTTGCATGTGTGGAGTAATTTTTTTGTGCTGAAGTTAATTTTTTCTTAAGTTGGATTTTTCTCATCTGTTTTTTGCATTGTTCTTTCACTTGGAGGTTTTGAATAAATTGTTTGGATTGTTTGGAGAGAACTAGGTTTGTCTGGGGTCAGAGAAGGATTTACCAGTTGTTTCCTTAATAGGTTTTAATAGGGTAATGGCACCTTGACTTCAAGAAAATGTGCTTTTTTTGCAGTGTTGTCAGGAATTTGGTTAGAACATAAAGCATGCATCTTTACAGGTAAAATAGAACGTGTTCCTCACTCTGGGATAGGTTTCGTTCTATGTCCTCGCTTTGGTCTCTTGCAGCTGGCTGATTTAAAGGAGTTTGTTTTTCAAATCTACAGCAGGATTGGCAAGCATTTTTATGTTATTTCATTTTTTTCTTTTATTTGGTTTTTTAGATAGCAAAAGAAATTCATTAATAGAAAGAGTAATTACAAGTGGGGAGAGTAAGACATCTCCCAAGAAAAAAAATCTGGAACAAACCAGAAAAAGACTAAAACAACAAAAAAAACAGAAACATATCCAACCAGTTCTTCTAATCCCTATTTAAATCCTGAAATCTAGCTTCTCTGGAAATTTCAAGCCCGATACACCATAAAGAAGTCAAGAACTGAATCTTTTCGCACAGAAAATAGGAATTCAAAGTCTTCCCAGAAAAAATCTGTGCATTATGTTCCAACCAAAGACCCCACAAAACTGCATAGTTGCTACACTTCGATAGAGCTGCCCTATCCTTCCTTCTTCCAAAGCCTGCAAAACAAGTGATTAACAAGTCTTCCACTCAATAGAGGCAGACCCACCTCTCTTCCATAAAACTAAACAATTTATTCCAAATCCTCCATGTAAAATCACAATGCAAAAAGAGATTAGAGGCTGTTTCAGAATTCCTATAACAGAGCATGCAAAAATCTGGAGAGAGAGCCTCCCCGGGTCTCCTAATCTGCAGCAAGTTACAACAACAACAAGCCTTAAGTCCCACTAGGTGGAGTCGGCTACATGAATTCCGCAAATTCACCCTATCCAAAGCATATTCCTCTATTAGATTAAGGGCTATTAAATCCTTCCTCACAACTTATTTCCAAGTTATTTTAGGTCTACCCCTACCCCTTTTCATGCAAGAAACCATAACTCACTCACTCCTCTCCACAGCTGCTCTACTAGGTTTGTGTTTCAAATGCCCAAACCATCTAAGTCACCTCTCCCTCATCTTGCTTTCAACTGGTTTTATGCCCAAATTATTGCATATATGTTTATTTTTACTTTATCTTTTAATGTTTAAACCACTCATCCACCTTAACATACGCATCTCAGCAACTTTCATTTTTTGTACATGTGTTTCCTAGTTGCCCGGCATTCTAAACCATAAAGCATAATGTTAGGGGTTGACAATGTAATGTGGGTTAAATGGGAAAGAAAGATGGCTCTACATGTATTCTTCAGGGATTTTTATACTAGATATTGAATTACTTGGATTATGACTTGTATGGTTGTCCTATTAATTGAATAAAACTAATAGTTCCACTTGTCATTGAGTATGAATGTCTCTTGCCTTCATGATTCATTATTGTTAGAACTAATATTCTCATGGTTATGATTGTCTTTCGAAACTTATCTCGTGCTTATGTTTACTGGTTTGAATGTGTAATTGTTAGCTGACTCTGTCAAGGGTGAGCCTCGACAAGCGCCGCGCGGCCCCTTAGTTGAGTCTAATTTGGGGATCCGTGACAATTGGTATCAGAGCACAGTGTGTGTGAGCACTAGACCAATAGAGCTTGAGGTCTTCCAGAGGGGTATTTGTGTAGTTGGAAGCCTTGAGAATAGGCTGAAACCTATTAAGGGCGTGATGCCATCCCTTACATCCCAAGCAAGTTAACTGAAATTCTTGTTTATTTTTGTTGCATGCAAATAATGTCAAAGAAACCATGACAATTTGATGGCTAAATAGTCAGAGGACTTCCATTAGACTACAGAGAGAGGGCAATGGTTCACGCCAAGCACCTATAAGAGTAGGCAAGGTGCCACGCCAAGCGCTAAAGGGTAGGCAAGGTGAACACTACACGCTCTAGTAAGTCATCATGGTAGAGAAAGGGTAATGGTTCATGCCAAGCACCCAGGAAAGTAGGCAGGGAGCCACGCCAAGTGCCCTGGAGGGGTAGGCAAGGGGTCATGCCAAGCGCTACTAGGTAGGCAGGGTGAACACTGCACGCTCTGGCCAATTAAACATGGCAGATAAAGGATAATAATTCACCCCAAGCACCCAAGATAGTCCCACACCAAGTGCCTAGGAGGGGTAAGCAAGGTGTCACGCAAAGTACTAATGGGTAGGCAGAGTGAACGTTGCACGCTCTAGCCAGTTAAACTTTGCAAAGAAAGGATAATGGTTCACGCCAAGCACCCAGGAAAGTAGGTAGGGGGCCACACCAAGTGCTCGAGAAGGCTAGGCAGGTGTCACGCCAAGCACTAAAGGGTAGGCAGCGTGAACGTTGCAGGCTCTGGCAAGTTAATCTTGAGGAGAACTACTTGATATGGCTCAGTTCTATTTCAATGCTCAAAAGAGTTCAACAACCAACAAGAGTCCTTTGCTAGCTTATTACAAGTCAGTAGTCGCAGTTACCTCACACAGTGGATAAGCCGCACAGAGAAAATAGACCAAAGATGTAGAGGAGATCCTCGTAAACAAGTAGTCAATGACGAAGGTCCCCAACAACAACAGTGGTGAGATGACAGAAAACGTCTAGCATGTGCCACACAGAAGATTAAAGATTTCACAAAAACTTCAAGACAACTACAACAGGACCCGAAGAGTGAAGACTTCTTATAACAAATCGACGAGGACGTCGATATAGTGAGTGGGGGAGTGTTAGGGGTTGACAATGTAACGTGGGTTAAATGGGGAAGAGAGATGGCTCTACATATATTCTTCATATACTGGATATTGAATTACTTGGATTATGACTTATATGGTTGTGCTATTAATTGAATAAAACAAATAGTTCCACTTATCATTGAGTATGAATGTCTCTTGCCTTCATGATTCATTATTGTTGGAACTAATATTCTCATGGTTATAATTGTCTTTTGAAACTTATTTGGTGCTCATGTTTACTGGTTTGAACGTGTAATTGTTGGCTGACTCTGTCGAGGGTGAGCCTCAACGAGTGCCGCGCAGGCCCTTAGTTGAGTCTAATTTGAGGGTCCGTGACACATAGCTAGCCTTATAGTCATCTTATAAAACTTTTCTTTTAATTTTAAGGGTGTTCTATGATCACGCAACACACCTGACACACTCCTCCATTTTACCCAATTCGTCTTAATTCTATGTACTACATCTTCTTCAATTTCCCCTTCACCATGCATAATAGATCCAAGATATTTAAATCTATCAGTGCTATTAATCTCTTGATTATCAGTTTAATCTTCTCTCTGTTACTCCTCCTTGCATTACTGAAATTACATTTCATATATTCAGTCTTATCCCTACTTATCCTAAAATCTTTAGATTCTAATGTGTCACTCCAAAGTTCTAGCTTAGATTCCACTCCTCTCCTACTATCATCAATCAACACAATATCATTTGCAAACAACATACACTAAGGGATCTCATTTTGGATATTCCTAGAAATTTCATCAATTACTAAAGTAAAAAAATAAGGACTCAAAGTAGAACCTTGATGTACACCTATTATGATAGTAAACTCTCTAGAATCTCCTCCTAGAGTCCTAACGCTAGTCAATACTTTATCATACATATCCTTAATGGCCTCCTTATATCTACCGCAAACTCCTTTTTTTTCTAATACCAACCAAAGCACTTCCCTACGTACTCTATCATAAGTTTTCTCTAGGTCAATAAAAACCATATGCAAGTCCTCCTTCTTTTCCATTAAACTTCTTAAAAGATAAATAGCTTCTATTGTTGATCTCTCAGGCATAAAACCAAATTTATTTTCTGAAATCTTCATTTCGAATCTTGTTCTATATTTAAACATCCTTTCCCATAATTTCACGTATGACTTACATTCTTTCCACGATAGTTATTACAATTTTGAATATTGTCTTTGTTTTTGTATTATAATTTGCAGCAAGTTATTGGTATTAATTTTGTTAAGCACAACCAAGTGAACGCTTTGTTTTTAGGGGAATTTTAATCTTCCAAATAATTGAATAAAGAGGAAAGGAATAATTTGAATAGGTCATAAGCTCAAAGAATGGTTTACAAGAAAACACCCCTGAATGATCCAGACACCAAGAACGAACATCCCTTCCCAAGGATAATTTACAATTATTCAATACAGACGAGAAGGAAGATAGCTCCACCATCTCCTTATCATTTAGATGTCTCCTGAAATGAAGATTCTAAGAGACTAGAAAGCCACTCCCATTATCCACAAAGAAGAGATAACTTTGTTTGCCTTAGAGCACAATCTAAAAATACGAGGAAAAGCAATGGAAAAATAAATGTTCCCAAGCCATAAATCTTTCCAAAAACGAACTCGGGATCCCCTCCCCACTACAAATTTAGTGTGAGGGGTAAAAATATAGTAAATTTGGGAAATAGACCTCCACAGACTCCCCAAAGAACATCTTAAGCTAGCATTGGTATCCCCCACCCATTTTCATCCAACCCAAACTTACTACAAATCACTCTATGCCATAGGGAATTATCTTCTAAAGAGAAGCACCACAACCATTTAGCTAAAAGAGCAGTGTTTTTAGACACTAAGTTATCAAGACCCAACCCCCTCCCTCTCCTTTTTGGACTCACAAGCCTCTGCCCTGCTAACTTGATCCCTACAAACCCCCAAAGTAGATCACAAAAAATCCCTCATAATTCTCTCAAGCTTAATATTGACTCCTACTCGAATTCTAAAAAAAGACAAAAAATACAAAGGGATGCTAGAGAGACAAGCCCGGATAAGTGTAATTCTACAACCAAAAAAGAAAAGGCACTCCCTCAACCGACTAATCTCTTTGTAATCCTTTCCACTACTGGATTCCAAAAATCCACCCCTCTAGGATTACAACCCAATGGAACCCGTAAATAAGTTAGGGGCCAATCCAATAAACCACACCCCACTCCTGCTGCCCAATCTCTAGTCCTCTCATTGAGTACATTAAGGGCTGCTAATCCACTTCTCCCCATATTAATCTTAAGCCCAAAACTCTCTCAAAAACATTGAGTATACCCAAAATTCTTCTAAATGAAAGGTTATGATCGTCAAGAAATAAAATGGTATCATTAGCAAATTGAAGTTGAGAAACCACCAGCCCTTCATTCCCCACAATTAACCAACCTTCTATCAATTGCCCTATCCACCATCCAACTTAAAGCATCAACTACAAATACAAACAAAAGAAGGATAAAGGGTCTCCTTGTCTAATGCCTCTCAAAGTAATAAACCAAGATTTAAGGTTCACCGTTAACAACAACTAAAAACCACACATTAGACTCAACGTTCCCCAAAACCTTTTTTCGTAAACACTTTATCTAGCAAAATCCAACTCACTCTATCATAGGATTTCTTGAAATCTATTTTGAAAATCAACCCTCCCACCCTTCTTGCTCCTACAAATGTCCTCCACCACCTCATTAGCAGCTAGGAGAGCATCCACTACTCATCTCCTCCCCCCCCCCCCCCAAAAAAAAAAAAAGACAGAAACTTCTAGGCTCAAGAAATAAAATCATTGAGCACCGCACTCAACCTATTAGCTAAGACTTCAGTGATAATCTTATATATACACACTAGAGACAAGACTAATAGGTATAGAGTCCTCAACCTTAGAAGAAATAGCTTGCTTGAACATCAAAGCTATAAAGTTAGAACTGATACTCTCGCTCAAACACCCATTCCCATAGAAATCAGTGAAAACTTTCATCAAATCAGCCTTAGCTATCTCCCGACAATCTTGAACAGTGGCAATGTTAAACCTATCCGGACCTAACACCTTATCTTTATCCATCCCAAAAACCACCCCACCCCCCTCACTTCCTCCTCATCAAAAGGTCTCTCTAACCAATGGAGATGATCAGCAGAGACTTGGGCAAAGTAGGAATAATGGCTCATCTTTATCAAAGTTTGGAAGGAATCATAACCGTACTTTCCCCCAAAAACTCATGTAATCTACAAATCCACATTTCCCCAAAATAGTCATTTTATTTTTTACTCTTAAAATAAAATCATTTTTCTAAAGCCCAAAAATATCTTCAAAAATAGAAATTACTTCTTTCTTAGCGGGCCTTGAGGGCGATTCATGTAGAACAAGAAGTCAAACCATGGGTATGCCCTTGTTGGAGACTAATTCAAAAAAATTGGATCAAGGGATTATTGTGTTTAGTTAATTAGTATATTATGTCCATATAGTCTAAATAGTAGTAGGATTATGTATATTTGGGGCTTTGTTGTTAGTAGATATGTTTTTCAGTGGTTCATTTTGTAATTTCATGTATGTTTGGGAATATATATATAATTTATTGTATTTTAGGCTTTCTTAAAGCCATGTAGAAATCAGTTTTCGTTGAATTTCAATTGAACTCAACATGTGTTGTTTCCCCCATCGTACATCCTTCTTTCCTCTTTCTTTCTCTTCCTCCCAGATTCCCTCTTGGCAATAATCCTTGATCCTGCTACTACACCATTTGGTGTCAGAGCATGATCCTATCAATTCCACAATCTTCCACCGCTGTACATCCACAAACCCATACAACAGCACCAAAGTTTAATTGTTGTTCTACTTGGCCCTGTGTACCTGGAAAAAGAAATTCCAGTCAATGCCTCTCTTGATTCCCAATTTCCTGTATTTTTATCATCACACTACAACCACCACTACAGTTGTAAGAACCCGACCCGTGATATATGGAATAAATTAATAAGAAAAGGGTAAAACAGTAAATTGAGCAGGCTTTGTCGACTAAGCCAAAGTTTCGTCGACGAAGGCCCTTCAGTTGCTCGGCGACGAAATGCAGAGGCTCATCGACGAGGAAAAGCCAAGAGGTTTTGGGAAATCCGGAAATCTCAGGCTCGTCGACGAGGCCACCACTACGTCAACGAACTTCCTTCGTTGACTCGTCGACGAAGACGCCGCCTCATTGACGAGGTTGGCAGAGTCAAAGGTGCTATAAATATCTTTCTTGTTGCTTAGAAGCTAAGATATCTAAATTCTCTCCCTCTCTCTCTAGTTTTCTTCGCTGTTCGTCGCTAGAATCAACGATCCGACGTTACTACGAGGATCAAGGAAGGATTCTCTTCGTGATTTATGGAACGGATCTTCGTTTCGGGGATTTTCAGGTTTCGACCCAAAATCGAGGTAAGGCTCAATTTTCATTTCTGTTTCGGTAGATCTATAGAGAATG
Source organism: Malania oleifera (assembly GCF_029873635.1). Lineage (NCBI taxonomy): Eukaryota > Viridiplantae > Streptophyta > Magnoliopsida > Santalales > Ximeniaceae > Malania > Malania oleifera. The sequence goes on from NC_080423.1 coordinate 103,801,616, forward strand.
AAATTGTAAGTATATATTGTACTGTGATTTATAGGTTTTGGGAACTCGGTTCGCTGTTTAAGAGTCGTAGAGTTCGTGTTTTGGTTTTTGGGAAAAGGTAAGGAGTTTCTATTTATATCAACTATTTTTGAAATCGGAATTGTTGAAATTGTTGTTTACGACTATGTATGATTTGGCTACTTATTTGGGAAAATCTAACAGGTAAAATTATGGGATTTTCAAGTTACATTTTTTGGGAAAAAGGGGGTTTAGGTTGCATCTTTGGTTTCGTAGGAAAACCGTATGCAAGTTGTTGAGTATATTGTATGGAGATGGCCGCACCTTGACTTGTTTTAAACTGTATTCTTGAAATTGTAATTTATGTATTTACCAAATAAGTGTGGAATGAATTATTTTATTGAAAATGTTCCAAGTTTGTGAAAGGCCGAACCGGTTGTGTACCGTAGGCTATGATTTGTTGAAATGAGTTATAGGGACGTGAGTTCCCAAAATGTTCCAGGTTTTGTGAAAATGCCGAGTCGGAATAAGGCCAAACGTTGATGATAATCGAAGCGCGCTGGCTTATCCCCGAAAGCTAAGATGTGGAGACGGGTCGGTATAATACCGTAGGCGGAAGGTGTGAAATATCACTTTTTGTATCAGTTGATCACCAAAGGGTGTGGGTTCACCAGATATCGTACCGGCAACCCATGGGAGCTTGGGGCTGCGCCATATGTCGGGGACGCCGTGTAATATGGACCAGTTTCATTGCCGAAGAGTGTGACGACACTAGATATGGATCATGTGTTTGTGAGATATACTGGAAATGTATTGTGTTTATACTGTAACTGCAATGAGAAAATACTAGAACTGTGTTATGTTTTATGTTAAAATAATACTCATATGCCACACACTGATATAACCTGATTCTTCCTTACTGAGAGGTGTCTCACCCCTATCGTACGTACATGTTTTCAGATCCCTCAAGTAGCCGGAACTAGCGTCCTAGTATTGGGAGTGTGGTGGTCGGTCTAGCTGCGTATAGTACTAGTGTAAGTACTGGATTTTGGCCGGGTTGTTGTGCTGGGTTTTGTAGACACCCGGGGCCTTGTTTCGTATTATAGGACCTGGATGTTGGGTTTGTATAGACTTTGGTATGGTGTGGCACGTTAATATAGTTTGACTATTTTCCGCTATGTAAACTCTGTTGGTAAATGTGATTAGGGTATACAGGAATCCCACAGGATCGGACCCTACATTGTATAGTATCATGTGTGTTTGAATGATATAGAGACAGTGTTGACTCTATTAGTCTAATCCTGTTTTGATAATGACAAATCACTTGGTATTTGATCTGTGCATTGAGATTATGAACAGGAACAATATTTAGCATGCACAGAAAGTGATGAAGTTATGGAAGTCACAAGGATTAAAGCATATGTATATATACCCTGTCACAATTCATGGAACTAGAAGTGTAGAAGAATGAAGATGCAAGCGTCAAGTCCAAGATCTTCATGGGAATGGATATTTAGAAATTAAATGTATTTATATATATTGTACGATGAAATTTGAAGCTCAAATATGACCTTAGATTGACCATAGGACCTCCAAGTAACATGAAAAACCTTTTTTTATAAAATGTCTAATGTAAACAAATGTTTTTAAATAGTTTTGAAGTTAAAAGAAGGCAAAAACTAATTTTTACAAAGGGATTAGTTAATCGGCCAGTCGGCTGAACAGTAAAGATGAGCAATTTTCTTAATCAATTAGTTCTTATCTTAAAGGGTACTCAACATGAAAGTTATGAGATGTACTCTTAGCTTTCTATTGATACTAGGAATGTCCAATTTGGAATCGTATAGAAAAAGTTATGGCCAAAACACTGAAAGGTGTACGTAGCACAAAAATTCCCTTCATGCTTCTTACGTCACATTGATGGGCATTTTTATTAATCCATAACTTCTTATTTTAAAATGTGTTCAACATAAAAGTTGTGGTATTTTCTCTTAGCTTTCTGTTGACACCAAGAACGTCCAATTTGGAGTACTATAGTAAAAATTATGTCCAAAACACTCACTCGAGCAGAACGTCGGTTCAGCGCGGATACGCGCGGAATTTCTTTTAAATAAATTGATCCAACGGCCAGAAATCCATCTAAGGCCGAGAACTCTTATAAAATTAACCTAGAAACCCTAATGCCTCACTTTTTGCATAATATTGAGAGACTTGAACATTCTTGCACATCTCTTGAGAAGTTTTGAAAATTCTTGCTAAGAATCATTGCCTGCACTGCAAAGAACACACTTTTACTTGGGCATTTGTATATTCAAGATCTGAGCAAATACACGCGCAACTTCTGCTAAAGCTCAGTTTACTGAGCTTTCAATTTTTTATTAATCGATCATCTTCTCCATTATTCGTTTATTGAAAAATCTTTTTGGGAGTAAAAAACTCATTTTCCCATTGTTATTTATTTGAAAAATCTTTTGGGAATAGCTTTCTAAAGTTTGAATCCTTGTGATATTCAAAGTTGTATTTTTATTCAAAGAGATCTATCTTATTGGTGCAAAAAGTGTTTGAAAAATATTATTTAAATCTTTGAAATATTCAAAATCACATTTTTATTCAAATATTTAATCGTACGAATTATTTTATAGCAAGAACTTAGATTTGCATAATACTCAAAAATTCTTTCGTCTCACAAACTTATTCTTGAATATTCATTCTGAGAGATTGGAATTATTTGATTGCAACTAAGAGCCTCTATATACATATCCTTGAAGAATATTATTTTTGAAACATAGTGTTAAAATCTTTGCAATATTCAAGGTCGTATATTTATTCAAAAATTCAACTTGAAAAATTATTGATAGCTAAAACATAGATCTTTGTATTATTAAAGATCATTTTTTAAAGGATCTTATTTTCTAATCTTGCATAAAGTATTCTGGAATCGAATCATACGTTCTCCAAAGCATTTATTTATAAATCATTTTTGGGAGATACTGATTTAAAAGGTAAATTTATAGAGCATATCATTCATATAACGATCTTATCGTTATATACATACTGAGCTTCAAGTTTTATCATATGAATATGTGTTAAGAATTTTTATTGTACACATTAGCTTGTTCAGAAGCATCTGAGTATTCAAGAATTTCATCTATCTATTGTATTGACAGTTCGGGTTGTGAACCGGGTGAGGAGGAAGCTGTACCTCTTGTAAGCAGTAGATTGTAAGGGAAGCTCCGTCTCGGTTAAAGGAGCAGGGATTTAGTGGAATCCTTGAGTGGGTTGCTCAAGGCGAGGACGTAGGGCGGTTTGGCTGAACCTCATAAAATCGTGTTTGCCTTCTCTCTTCCCTTATCTTTTTAATTTCCGCTTGCATTTCATTATCAGCTTTTGCATGGTTGTATGTTGATTTATATTATACGCACTTGATAATTAATTGGGTAAAATAAAATTTATTGAGATAATAATTTGAATTAATTTCAAGTCCTTGCAATTAATTTGTTAAAAATTTGGATTAAGAGGTAAAATAAACTTAAAGATTTTTAAAATACCCAATTCACCCCCCTCTTGGGATTACACCTGAAATAACAGATAGGTTAGGTTACTAACTCATCCCTGGGGCCCAGTGCCGGGTTCGGGGTGTGACAGCTTGGTACCAGAGCTAACCAGGTTGTTAGGTCTTGTCGATTTTGTTAGGCGTAGCTATGTGTACATACCAGAGGATAGGACATAGGAAATGGGCAGAGTAGGTCAACGGTTGTTTGGTTGCTAGACAGGGACTCGTTGGCGGTGTTCTAAGTTTTTCCTGGAATGACGATTTCAGTAAAACCACAGCAAACCACTGATAATTTTCGTGTCAGCGTGATAGGACAGACCTAGACCTGTGAGATGTTAGTTAACATGATTAGTTGTAAATGATTGCGTTAATTGTACGTGGTGTAGGAGTTCTAATAGATTCCTATCGTATTTTTCAGAATGGAGCCCAAGGATAACAAATTGGAAAGCGGTTCCAAGGGAATTGCGAGCGATGAGTCACATTCTGTGCCTCAAGGTTTGACGAGGCAGGTTATGCGGGAGATCGAACGGAAAGTTAGGGAACGTGAGCATTCTCCTACTGCTGCGGGGTGTACCATCGAAAGGTTCACACGTATGCACTCTCCGACGTTTTCAGGAGGACCCGATCCGATGATAGCAGAGGACTAGGTCGAGAAGACCGAATGGATTCTGGAGGTCTTACAATGCACAGATAAGCAAAGAGTCCTCTACGCTACCTTCTAGCTGTCTGGGGAGGCTGGGCGATGGTGGACTGCAGTGAGTCTGCTGGAGAAGCAAAGAGCTGGTCCTACAGAGATGACATGGAGCCGCTTCAAGGAAGTGTTCTTTGAAATATACTTCCCGACCTCTACACGTGATGCTAAGGCGGATGAGTTCTCTGTTCTGACACAGGGAGACATGACACTGCAGGGGTATGCAGCTCGGTATATAAAGCTATCCCGTTTCGCATCATGCTTGATTTCGAACGAGTACGAGAAGACTCGGAAGTTCGAGAAGGACCTGAAGAAGAACATCCGCAGATTAGTGGGTATGCTTCAGATCCGTGAGTTTTCGATTTTGGTGGACAAGGCCACTGTGATTAAGACCGGCATCCAAGAGGATAAGGTGGATCAGGAACCAAAGAAGAGGCCAGTGCCTTCTGGCTCTCAGCCTGGTTCTCGCCAGGGGAAATGGAAGAAGAGAAACTATAGTACGGGAAGTCGCCAGAGTTCGGAGTGGCAGGGTTCGCGGGGGGACCAATACCGGGAACGTTGTGTCAGGTACCATAGACGACATGACGGGGAATGCAAGCCGTTTAGGGGTAACTGCTACAACTGTGGCTAGTCAGGTCACATGGCTCGGGATTGTCACACACCAAAGAGGGGTACGCCCGCTTCGAGTCAGAATCGGGGTAGTAATCAGGTATTCTGGGGAACTTATCAGGCGAACACAGCGCCAGCAAGGATATACTCGCTTACTCCAACGGATGTTAAGCATGCTAGGAATGTGGTGACAGGTACTATAATATTGCTTTCAAATAAAGCTGTGGCTTTATTTGATTCGGGTGCGACCCAAGTCATGAATGAAGAGTTGTCTGTAACTACACCATCTGGGAGTGTATCGTTCTGTAGGAGGATGTTAGAAAACTGCCCAGTGGTAATTCAGGGAAGGTTGCTACCGGCGAATCTTGTGGTATACGACATGTCTAGGTTCGATGTCATATTGGGGATGGATTGGTTATCCTCCAGCTACGTTGTGATTGATTGTCGTGGAAAGGCGGTAAAGTTTAAACCTCCTGGGGAGCAGGAGTACGAGTTTATAGGATCGTGTGTGCGTTCGACACCACAGATTCTATCGGCATTGCGGGCGAGGAGGTTACTCTTAGACGGATGTCAGGGGTACCTAACTAGGGTGAAGGAACCACCGCGGGATGAGTTGAAGCTCGAGGATATTCGAGTGGTTAACGAGTTCCCGGATGTATTTACAGAAGACTTACCCAGTTTACCTCCGGATTGTGAGGTGGAGTTTGCGATAGAGTTGCTGCCTGGCAAAGCACCAATCTCTAAAGTTCCGTACCGGATGGCTCCAACGGAACTTCAAGAGTTGAAGGAGTAGTTACAGGAATTACTAGACAAGAGCTTTATTCAACCTAGTGCTTCGCCCTGGGGAGCTCCAGTTCTGTTTGTGAAGAAGAAAGACGAGTCGATGCGCATGTGCATTGATTACCGTGAGATTAACAAGGTAACAATGAAGAATCGTTACCCGTTGCCTTGTATCGATGATCTCTTTGACTAGCTACAGGGGACACAAGTCTTTTCGAAGATCAACCTATGGCCAGGGTATCATCAAGTGAGGGTTTGATCTAAGGATGTTGCGAAGACTGCTTTTCGAACCAGATACGGCTACTACGAGTTCTTAGTCATGCCTTTTGGGTTGATGAATGCTCCGACAGTGTTCATGAATCTGATGAACAGGGTTTTCCATGAATACCTGGACCAGTTTGTAGTGGTGTTTATAGATGACATTCTGGTATACTTGAGGAGTCCGGAAGAGCATGAAAACCATTTGAGGTTGGTACTACAAATTCTGCGGGAGAGAAAGTTGTATGTCAAGCTGAGGAAATGTGAGTTCTGGTTGAATCATGTCGCATTTTTAGGTCATGTGGTGTCTAAGGGCAGTATCTCAGTTGATCCTAGCAAGATTGAAGCCGTGGTCGACTGGGTGAGACCGAAGAGTGTGTAGGAGGTTCGGAGTTTCCTAGGACTGGCGGGTTATTATCGTCGGTTCGTGGAGGGATTCTCTAAGTTGTCTGGGCCTCTGATACGATTGACCAAGAAGGGGGTGAAATTTGATTGGACCAATGATTGCAAGCAATGTTTTCGGGAGTTGAAGCGCCGACTGGTAAATGCTCCGGTCTTGACCATTCCTTCTGAGGATGACGGTTTTTTGATATATAGCGACGCGCCTCTAAAGGGTTTGGGATGTATGCTTATGCAACAGGGTAAAGTAGATTACGCTTCTCGGCAACTCAAGGAATACGAGAAGAATTACCATACGCATGATTTGGAATTGGCTGCTATAGTTTATGCACTGAAGATCTGGCGACACTACCTATATGGTGTTTAGTGTGAGATTTTCACTAACTACAAAAGCCTCGAGTACTTTTTCACGCAGAAGGAATTGAACATGAGACAGCGGAGGTGGTTTGAACTTATCAAAGAATACGATTGTACCATCAGTTATCACCCAGAGAAAGCCAACGTGGTAGCTGATGCGTTGAATCGGAAGTCAGACCATGCGGCAGTATCTACAGTTGTAGCTCAACATCATATCAGACGGGATCTGAAAAGCCTTGGCATAGAGTTGGCGGTCAGAGATCATCAGGCTTTCATTGCTAACTTGGTGATCCAGCCAACTTTATTTGAGCGTATTAAAGCCGCGCAAGCTAGTGATGCGGAGTTAGTTGAGACTGTGAAGAAAGTGCAGCAAGGGTTGGCTGTGGATTTTAACCTCTTTGAGGGAGGTGTGTTGAGGTTTGAACCAGACTGTGTGTTCCAAACGACGATAAGATTAGAAGGACGATTCTGGACGAAGTGCATCGTTCTTTGTATACGGTACATTTTGGTAGAGTACGAAAATGTATCGGGATTTGCACGAGACCTTTTGGTGGAGTGGTATGAAAAGGGAGATTGCTCGATTCATGGAGCAGTGTCTGACGTGTCAGCAGGTGAAAGCTGAACATCAGAGGCTGGCAAGGCCGTTACAGCCCTTAGCTATTCCGAAATGGAAATGGGAGCATATTTCCATGGACTTTGAGACCAGATTGCCGCCAGCGCTTCACGGGCAGAATGTCATTTGGGTAACCGTGGACAGGTTGACGAAATCTGCTCACTTCATACCGATGAAGGTTAGCTACTCCTTGAGTAGGTTAGCGGACTTGTACGTGCATAAGATAGTTAGAATGCATGGGATACCGGTGTCCATTGTGTCAGAACGAGACCCAAAGTTTACCTCTCATTTCTGGAGATCTTACAGGAAGCACTAGGGATGAAGCTTACTTTCAGTACAGCGTTCCATCCCCGGACTGATGGACAGTCGAAAAGAACAATACAGATCTTGGAGGATATGTTACGGGCTTGTGTGTTAGACTTCGATGGTAGTTGGATGCAGTTTATGCCACTAGTAGCAGTTTGCCTATAACAATAACTTCCAGTCCAGTATCAGGATGGCACCGTTCGAGGCTCTGTATAGTCGGAGGTGTCGGTCTCCTCTGTATTGGGGTGAGGTTGGTGAACATCAGATATTAGGACCTGAACTCGTGCAGAAGGCGTCTGAGAAGGTGGGTTTAATCCGGGATAGGATTAAATCAGCTCAGAGTCGGCAGAAAAGTTACGCGGATGTTCGCCGCCGTGAATTAGAGTTCGAGGTGGGGGGTATGATATTCCTAAGGATCGCTCCGATGAAAGGGGTGATGAGATTTGGGAAGAAGGGCAAGCTAAGCCCGAAGTATATCGGACCATTCAAGGTTCTTGAGCGAGTGGGTCTGGCAGCCTACAGGATTGCACTACCCCCAGCGCTCTCGAGGATTCATGATGTGTTCCACGTATCCATGTTGAGGAGGTACGTGCCGGATCCATCGCATGCTATTAATTACGAGAACTTAGAAATTGGAGATACTTTAACGTATGAGGAGGTACCCGTTCAGATTTTGGACCGTAAAGTTCAGAAACTTTGTACCAAGGACATACTGTTAGTGAAAGTATTGTGGCAGAATCATGAGGTTAAGGAAGCTTCTTGGGAATTGGAAGCAGAGATACGCCAGAAGTATCCACAGTTGTTCTGAGTTGTGATTTTGATAGTAGAATCAGTGAGTATGCGTGTATTACTCTACTATTGTATTGTGATAGGTGGTTAGTCATTGGGAGTGTGTATTGTGAACTCCTGAGACGGTTTATGTATGTAACCACAGTATTCCTCCGCCATAAGTGAGGGTATGTATATATTGTGACGAGGCTGCGTTGTAGTAGCCGCCGGCTTTTTCCTAGAATCGAGTATGTGTATTTGGTTGTGTGGAAGAGTTCATAATGAGAGATTGCAAATTTTGAGGACAAAATTTTTGTAAGGAGGGGAGGTTGTAAGAACCCGACCCGTGATATATGGAATAAATGAATTTAAAAAGGGTAAAATAGTAAATTGAGCAGGCTTCGTCGACAAAGCCAGAGTTTCGTCGACAAAGGCCCTTCTGTTGCTTGGCGATGAAATGCAGAGGCTCGTCAACAAGGAAAAACCGAGAGGTTTTGGGAAATCCAGAAATCTCAGGCTCGTCGATGAACTTCCTTCGTTGACTCGTCGACGAAGACGCCGCTTCGTTGACGAGGTTGGCCAAGTCAAAGGTGCTATAAATATCTTTCTTGTTGCTTAGAAGCTAAGATATATAAATTCTCTCCCTCTCTCTAAGAACTCGAAACTCCACTCTCTCTCTCTCTCTCTCTCTCTCTCTCTCTCTCTAGTTTTCTTCACCGTTCATCACTAGAATCGACGATCCAACGTTACTATAAGGATCAGGGAAGGATTCTCTTCGTGATTTGTGGAACGGATCTTCGTTTGGAGATTTTCGGGTTTCGACCCAAAATCAAGGTAAGGCTCAGTTTTCATTTCTGTTTCAATAGATCTGTAGAGAATGGAATTGTAAGTATGTATTATACTGTGATTTATAGGTTTTGGGAACTCGGTTCACTGTTTAGGAGCCGTAGAGTTCGTGTTTTGGTTTTTGGGGAAAGGTAAGGGGTTTCTGTTTATATCAGTTATTTTTTAAATCGGAATCATTGAAACTATTGTTTACGATCATATGTATGATTTGGCTACTTATTTGGAGAAATCTAACGGGTAAAATTACGGGGTTTTCGAGTTACAGTTTTTGGGAAAAAGGGGGTTTAGGTTGCATCTCTTGTTTTGTAGGAAAACCGTATGTATGTTGTTGAGTATATTGTATGGAGATGGCCGCACCTTTACTTGTTTTAAACTGTATTCTTGAAATCGTAATTTATGTATTTACCAAATAAATGTGGAATGAATTATTTTATTGAAAATGTTCCAGGTTTGTGAAAGGTCGAACCGGTTGTGTTCCGTAGGCTATGATTTATTGAAATGAGTTATAGGGACGTGAGTTCCCAAAATGTTCCAAGTTTTTTGAAAATGCTGAGTCGGAATAAGGTCGAACGTTGATGATATTCGAAACGCGCCGGCTTATTCCCGAAGGCTTAGATGTGGAGACGGGTCAGTATAATACCGTAGGCGGAAAGTGTGAAATATCACTTTCTATACCGGTTGATCATTGAAGGGTGTGGGTTCACCAGCTATCATACCGGCAACCCATGGGAGCCTGGGGCTACGCCATATGTCCGAGACGCCGTGTAATGCGGACCGGCTTCATTGCCGAAGAGTGTGACGACACTAGATATGGATCATGTGTTTGTGAGATATGCTTGAACTGTATTGTGTTTATACTGTAACTGCATTGAGAAAATACTGGAACTGTGTTATGTCTTATGTTAAAATAACACTCATATGCCACACACTGATATAACCTGATTTTTCCTTACTGAGAGGTGTCTCACCCCTATCGTACGTACATGTTTTCAGGTCCTTCGAGTAGCTGGAACTAGCGTCCTAGTATAGGGAGTGTGGTGGTCTGTCTAGCTGCGTATAGTACTAGCGTAAGTACTGGATTTTGGCCGGGTTGTTGTGCTGGGTTTTGTAGACACCTGGGGCCTTGTTTTGTATTTTGGGACCTGGATGTTGGGTTTGTATAGACTCTAGTGTGGTGTGGCACGTTAATATAGTTTGACTATTTTCCGCTATGTAAACTTTGTTGGTAAATGTGATTAGGATATACGGGAACCCCACGGGGTCGGACCCTTACATTGTATAGTATCATGTGTGTTTGAATGATACAGAGACAGGTTAGGTTACTAACTCACCCCTGGGGCCTAGTGCCGGGTTCGGGGCATGACAACAATCGCCACCCTCTGATCTATCTTCAACCAATTTTCATAGCCGGAAAGTCACCGCCGGCAAGTCATGCGCCTTATGTGTTGGTTGCAGCTAGCGGAGTGTTTACTAGGTTCAATTCTCCAAGGGGATTTTGGTTCGCAACATCTTTCAACATTCTTAGAAATGTGATGCATCTCATTCCTACGTTGGTTAGGGCATTCAAACCATTATAAATAAAATGAAAGTAATATTATTATTTTTTTATAGTAATATAATATAGCAGTTAAAATTTGGAGACCATATCGCCCCCAGTTAAATCAATTAATGTTGGTTCGGGCATTGAAACCATTATAAATAAAATGAAAGTAATATTATTAATTGTGTTATAGTAATATAATATAGCAACTAAAATTTGGAAAGCATATCGCCCCCAGTTAAATCAATTAGATCATTCCTTTCTGAGTTCCAATACTTGTCCTACATTTTTGAGTTCCAACACTTGTCATACATCACCTTTTCTTCTCTCTCTCGACAATTCTCTTTAATGCTGCTATGACATCAATGGGATCCACAGATTCAAAATGATAGACCTGCCCAACCCAAACCGATTATCCAACTAGAGTCAATCTGATAGAATTGATTATAGATTAGGTCGATAGACCTATCCAATCTAACACAGTTCAATTAAGAATTTCCCCCTCAACCTGACACAACTCAACCTTGCACAGCCCTATCAGTGATGGGGTATAGATTTATTTATTTAGAATACATAAATAAATAAATATGCACCCTATCAACTATTCAACATAAAATATGGGATTAAAGAGAAGAGGGACTTGCATATGGTATTTATTAACCTAGAGAAAGCATATGATAGGATACCTAGGGAAGTTCTATGGTGGGTTTTAGAAAAAAAAAAAAAAAGGGGTGTATGTAGTGGGTATACTGATGTCATTAAGGATATATACGATGGAGTAATGACTAGTGTAAGGATTATAGATGGAGAAAACTAGAAAATTTCCAATCACCATAGGTGTACATTAAGGATCTGCTTTGAGCCCTTATCTTTTTACTTTAGTGATGGACCAAGTGACTATGAGTATTCAAAATAAAGTTCCATGGAGTATGTTGTTTGCCGATGATATTGTACTAATTGATGAAACTAGAGGCAAAGTAGAGGTTGAGTTAGAATTATATAAAGAAGCTTTGGAATGTAGAGGCTTTAGGATAAGTAGAAATAAGGCAGAATATATGAAATGTAATTTCAATAATAGTAGGAGGAATATTGGAGACAAAGTTAAACTTGATGATGAAGAAATAAATAGCACTTATAGATTTCGATACCTTGGATCTATTATGCAAGCTAAAGGAGAAATTGAAGATGATGTAATGTATAAAGTTAAAGCAGGTTGGGTAAAATGGAGAAATGCTTCAAATGTGCTTTGTGATCGTAGAATACCCTTAAAATTAAAAGGGAAGTTTTATAGGATGGCTATAAGACCAACTATGCTATATGGATTAGAATGTTGGGCGACGAAGTAACAGAATATCCAAAAAATAAAAGTTTTTGAGATGATAATACTTAGATGGATGAGTGGTATAACACTGAAAGATAAATTAAGAAATAAACATATTCGCGGTAAGTTAGGTGTACCTCCTATAGAAGATAAGATAAGGGAGGGACGACTCAGATGGTATGGACACTTGCAACGTAGGCCACATAGTGTGCCGGTGAGGAAGAGTGAGTCAGTTACTGTGGGGGACAATAGAAGGAGTAGGGGTAGACCTAAAATAACTTGGAAGGAGATAGTGAGTAAGGATTTAATAGCCCTGAATATATCAAAAGAAATGGTCCATGATCGCATAAATTGGTGGAGAAGGATTCATATAGCCGACCCCACCTAGTGGGACTTAAAGCTTGGTTTTGTTGTTGTTGTTGTTGTATGATAGATTAAGGGAATAATCTAGAAGATTAACCAACATATATGTTATTGCATATAACCTCAAAAAAATTACCATCATGATGATGGTAGAAAATGAAGAGCAACATGTGAACAATACTAGTCATATGTGAGCTTAGAAATTATATTTTGGCTCTTTGACAGGATAGTAGTAAACATCATCTTTTCTGTCAAGACAGTAAACATGAAATTATAAACTAAAGTGCTTACGGAAATGGGTATATAAGCATGTTTGCTGTTAACAGGCCCAACTGTGAAGCCCGTATAGCCTGCCATGGCCCCATGAACAGCACTCTGAGCAAGCAATGTGCAGTAGATATTGTCTGAGGCATTACTTGGAATAGCTCGGATCATGTATGTTGGATCTGTAAGGATAAAAAGAAAAGGAGTCAAAATCAAGATTGGTTAAACTACAATTTGCTTCACTAATTTTGACATGCAACCAAAACTCATTAAAATGCAAAGAATAGTTGGAAATATTGAACAAAAAATTCATTGACAACTAAAACACAACATGCGCATAGCTGAAGAAGGAAAATGACAAAAAGAAATTCAGGTAAATCTATGAGTAACAGTGTGCTGGTGTTCTAAAGATCCCTTTAAGATGTTTCCATGCACCAATTATAGACATTTTTTACATATTTTTTTGTGCAATAATCATCAATTGTGTTCTGTTTTCAATGTAGAAATTAAGACATGCAATAGTGTGTTTTCTAAAGCATTAACATCACTGAGTTCATTCACGCTTTGTCCACTAAATATCAGAAAATCCAAGAAAATAAAAAGGGAGCCACAGAGAGAGAATAATGAAATCATAATGATAATGAAATAAAATATATATAATGAATAACTGGTGCAAGAGATGCCCAAGATTTGCATGGTTCAGCAATATCCCAATGCCCACATTGGTATTCAATTAGTTCTTCACTATGAGAGAGTAAACTAATACGAGAACCTTGAGCTTTTAATCCCAAAAATCCACATCCTAGACCCCTCTCCTTAGACTCAAAAGAACTCTCCATAACTTGCTGCATTACATCTTATTACTAAACTGACTTCCCAATTTTATTAGACAAACAAGAAGCTCCCCTGACATTTGAAAAGCACCACTGGACCCTCACGAATGGAAACCAAAAAACATGTCGCAATGTCCTCGGAGGGTCAACCCCCGAGAAAGTGAAGTTGAATCTCTGAGCTTCCTCAACCGACTGGCAAATTCGAAATCTATGTAACCCGATGCAATATATTGGACTAAGAAGTGGGTTTTTTGTAAGTCAACGAAATCACCACTAGCCTACTTTTATCCTAGGTGAGGTTGGACCACCTACTTAATATGTCACTAAATCATTGGTCTCTAAACTATGCCTAAGTCCAAAGAAACCAGTAGTCAATGGTTTGCATTACCAGGTTGGATTCAAGAGCACGTTATGCAAAGGGAAGGTATTAGCACCCCTTCACACCTATTCATTGGACGGTACCTGATTAACCTTAGATTACCTTTGAAATCAATCAATCAATCAAGACTCTAATTCCTCTGTTTTGTTTAATTACTTGACCATTAAATATTGAACAACCCTACAAAAGATAGAGACTATCCTCACCTTAAAATCCACAAAGGCATTCAAATGACACAGCCTCCAATGATCCTCACAAGGATTATTTTCTTAGTTTATTTTTCTCATTGTTGATGTGTAGTTTACCTGACCTTTAATCATTGGGAGGCCTTGCACAAGACAAAGACCACCCCCCCCCCCCCCCCAACCTCTAGTTCTCAAAGGTATGCAATGACATAACCCCCAAGACTGGAAGAAGGTTAATTATGAAAGTAATTTATACAAACATATGCAAGGATACAAAAAGGCATGTAAAATAATCACACAAGTAGACATACCGCAAGAAAACATCATACACATGATCATATAGTCAAACATTAAAACATAAATGCTAGGTATGCACCGAAACCAAAGAGTCTAATAAGACCACTAATAAGGAGACTTAAAGTGATCCTATTAGAATCTCCGCCCTATGGGAGGTAATTGGGAGGACTCCATAACCCCAATTGATTGAGCACTCCTCATAGGAGTGATGCACACACGCACATGAAAGAAAGGGACACACACATTCATGCATCAAGCAAAATCATGCAATGAACAAGACACACAAGAAAAACCTATTGGAAAATGACCAAAATCATGCAAAAAAGGGCCTAGAATTTTTCTAGAACTTGATCTTTTCTTTTCTTTTTTTGGGATTTGTTTTTCAATTTTTAAATATTTTTAAAGAATTTCTCCAAATTTTATTTATTGTGATTTAAAATTTTTTATTTTCATTTTTAGTTTTTGATTCAAAGGGTTACCGAGAATTTTCCCTAATTTTTTCTTTTTTTTGTGATTTTTCTACATCTTTTCTCTTTTTTTTGTGAAATAAAAATGATTTAAAAAAAATATTTTTAAACTAAAAATAAAAGGGGGCGGTTTAGGAGGGTTGGACCAAATCAAACCAATCTGACCAATAAGCTAAGACAAACCCAAGTTGACCCGGGTCAAACTGGGTTGACCCAAACAGCAAGGGAGAGGTGGGAACTCTAGCTTACCACGTGCCACCCTGGATGGGTGCCACGTGGAACGGCTAAGATTTTTCTTTAAAAAAAAAAATAGAATGCTAACACATGGCAGAGAGATGTTATGTTGATGCCACTCCCTATCCCATCTTTCGCCATGTGACGCAATGTCATTGGCTCAGAATACCTCTTGTGGATCACTGACGTGGCAACAATTTAACTGGCTGTGGAAAACACAAGTTGGATGGATGGGAACGTGCCACGTCGCTGGCATGACATCACTCGTTGGTCCAATTAATTGCCATGTGGCGCAATGCTACTAGCGCCCAATCTTTCACCTAGATTGTTGTTGTGGTAGCAATCCAGCCGTCCACTAGAAAACACAAATCGGATAGCTAAGAATATGCCATGTCACCGAATGACGTCACCCACGATACGCAGCCCATGTTTTGCCACCCATCGGGTGACACATGGCCCAATACGGGCATTTTTTATTTTGTTTATTTATTTATTAAAAATTATTTATTTGTTTTTTTTCTTTCTTTTTCTTTTCTTTTCTGTTCTTCTTTTCTTTTTTCTCCTCTCTCTCTCTCAAACCTTCTCTCCTCTCGCTCTTTGTTCTCTCTCCTAAATGATAGAGAACTTCTCTCTTCTCACTATTGCCACAATGGCAACCACCTTGGCCACCGCCGCCTCTAGCCCACCTTCCGTGAGGCTTCTCCTCAAGTAAGAGTCTCCCTCTCTCTACTGATCTCTCTCTCTCTCTCTACTGATCTCTCTCTCTCTCTCCTCCTCTAGTCTCTCTCTTCTATCTCTTGTTCTGATCTCTTTCTTCTCTCTTGTTCTTGTCTCTCTCTCTCTCTACTAATTTCTCTCTCTCTCGCTCTCTTTCAGATCTTGATCTCAGGCATTAGAGCAAAGAGCCTCGAGCTCTCTGCTTCTCTTCTCTCATTGCCAACAAATCCAAGCTTACAGAGGAATGCACCTCTCTCTCTCTCCTCTCCTTGTCATCTTCTTTCTATCTCCTCCTTGCATTTTCATTTTCTCTCTCTCACCACTCTATTCTTCTCACTCCTCTCTCTCAAATCCCTCAAATTCTCTCTTTCCCTTTCATTTTTCTCATTTTCTCTAATTTTCTATCATTTCTTTCCCCCTTTTTCTCAAGACAAATAGGGGAATCCAGGGTTCGGGTTTAACTTGGGTTACAGTTAGGCTTGGGTTAGGGTTAGGTTTGATTTAGGTCAAGCATGGGTTAGGGTTAGGGTTAAGGTTAGGTTATGTTTGGGTTGAGGTTAGGTTAGGTTTGGGCTTTGGGCTCGATTTTAGTGGCAAATGGGCTTGGGCAAGCTGGGTTTATGTTTTGGGTTGGGGCTTGAATTGGGCTTGGGTCAAAATTAGGTTTGGGCTAGGCTTAAGTTATGATCAATGTTGGGTTTAGGTTAAGTTGGGTTTGGCTGGTTTTGGGCTTAGGTTTAGGATTGGGCTTGGTCTTGGGCTTTGGGCTCAGGTTGGGCCTAGGCTTGGGCTAGGATCTAGTTTGGGTCTAAGTTAGGCTAGGCTCAAGTCAAAATTAGGTTTGGGTTGGGCTTAAGTTATAAATTGGGTTGGGTTTGGGTTGAGTTGGGTTATAAATTGGGTTGGGTTTGGGTTGAGTTGGGTTTGGCTAGTTTCAGGCTTAGGTTTAGATTTGGGTTTGCCTAGTTTTGGGCTTAGGTTTAGGTTTGGGCTTGGTCTTGGGCTTTGAGCTCAAATTGGGCCTAGGTTTGGACTAGGGTCTGGTTTGGGTCTTAAGTTGGGCTATAGGGCTCGATTTTAGGTGGCGAATGGGCGTGGGCTTAAATTAGGTTGGATGGGTTAAGTTTTGGGCCTAGATTAGATTAGGTTTGGGTTTGGTCTTGGGCTTGGGCGGTTTGACTAGGGTTTGAGTCAAGTTGACCCAGGTAAACGAGTTAGTTGACTCAAGGTCATGGGTAAGGCAGACTCAGGTCCTCGAGTCACTTTGACCTGGGTAATTGAGTTAGTTGGCTAGGGTTCGCGTCAAGGCTGCTTTACTCTAATGTTGCTCACCCATTATGATTTACCCCCTTTTGAGTTCAGTCTAGTGTTCCAAAGTGCAATTTAATTAACTTTGAGAAATCACTAGTTGATATCAACCTCAAGATGGTCTTAAAAGATAGGACGAAACATAGGTTGGGTTTAGGGTCAAAGAAATGATGGGAAACTAGGCGCAAATACCCCAAAATACTCCCCCTGCCCTAGTATATTGGAGACTTTCACTGAACTTGGTACTATGGTTGCAAGTTGCCTATGTACCATGGTTCGAAATTGCGGTAGCGGGTAACGTCGCGTAACGGTCGCGGGTGTCGCGGGACGCGGGAGACGCGGGTGTTACGTAACGGGAAGTGGGCGTAACGGCTGTGAATTTTTTTCACGCATGCACAACCATGCCAAAATCGAAAAATAAGCATGAAATCCATTAATGCATGATTTTTAATGAATTTTGACAACCTTCATTCAACCTACAAATGCTTTTTAATAGGCATCATGATTTTTATATTAATTTTAGTGCACTGCTTACAAAAAAAGGCATTTTTTTTTTTAAGTTTGCATTAGTTTAATGGGTAAAAAAGATGTAGAAATGTAATTAAAATGAAGAATCAATTGATTAAAGACATAAAGTTACTTAAAATGAGTCAGTAGACCTAATAATTTATATTACAATACAATAATTTATATTACAATTTGCAATTTAAAAAAATGAATATGGAATTGTAAATCTTACAATTTAATTATTTAAATGGTAGTGTACTTGAGTCACTTGAGACTTGACTAATTGTGTAGAAATTATGATTTATTATAAATTTTAAATCTAATATTAAATTATTAGAATATTAATTAATAATTTTTTACTAAATCTGTACTCTAACTCTCTATCTTTATAAATTTTATGTTTTAATAATTTTATACTAATTTTTTTATTTTAATTAATAAATTCTACTTATATAATCATTTATAAATTTGCATACTAATTAAATAATAAATATAAACTGAAATTATAAAATAAACTAAATTATTAGTTTAGAATAAATTGGTAATTTACAATTACATTAACCAATGAAGTAGAAGAACTGAAGAAACATGCCCACTCCCGAGTCCCGAGTCCCCACCGAAGCTGCGAGAGAGCTGCAACCTGCAAGCCCCCAAAATTTGGGGGAATCGAAGGCTTCAAAACTTATTTTTGGAGCTGCGACTGCGAGCCTGCGAATGGAGGCGACCTGCAGAGCACAGCTCCTTCAAGCGACAAATCGAAGATTGGAAGCTGATTTTTGGGTTCTTACACTGGACAAAGGAGACGAACTGACGAAGAGGGAAAAATCAAAACACCTTCAAGGGAAAAATCAAACACCTTCAAGACGAATTGCCAGTCAGCTGACCTGCGATGGCTGCGAACTGCGAAGAGCATCTTCAAGGCAAAAATCGAAGCTGATTTTGGGGATTTTGAAGCTTCAGATCCGTAGATTGAAGCTGTACGAAAGAGACGAAGAGTGAAAGGGGGAACAGCACAACAAATCGAAGCTTCGAAGCTGCTTTCGTTTCTTTGGAGGCTTCAAATGAGGAGATCTAAGCTAGATGATGGAGAGAGACACACAAAAGGTACGCAGTAGTGTAAGGGGCTGTCGGCTGTAATGTGTTGTAACGGACGTTACGGGTCGTAACGTTAGTGTAACGGCCGTTATGGGCCGTTACGGTTCTGTAACGGCCGTTACGCACGTGAATTTTCTGCTCACCGCTAATGCGGGCTGTAACGGAATCGGAGAGATGATTTTCCGTTACGTAACGGCCGTTACGACCATGCTATGTCCCTTTTTAGGATTACGTCTAAACGTAGTCCAGACTCCTTTTGATCCATTTGAGATAAACATGTATAGACCAATCTGGTCAGGGCTTTCCTTTGGACCGTAATGTAGGCTTAGGGATCAAGCTAAAGAAAGAAATGATTTAAGAGGCTCAAAGTAAACTTTAAAGGCTTAACAAAATGTCAAGGATCGCCTACATGAGGTATAATCATGACTTTTTCTCTTCTTTTCTTTTTTTTTTTTTTTTTTTTTTTTGCTTTTTTCTTTTACTTCATCTTTCTTTGAATTTCATTCACACCTTAGAATTTTTTCTCCTTTTCCTTCAAACTGCCCCAGTGTGGGGGTGATCCTCTAACAAGGTTTTTAGAAGGAAATGACCGATAGTAGGCTCAAAAGGGATGGCAATGGATGCATTTTGCTTTGCTTTTTCTTCCTTTTTGGGTAGAATAAAAATGGTTTGTCTTCTCTTTGTCCTTCATCTTTATCTCAAATGAACACATAAATACCGATTTCCTAACCCCAGGTTTATTTTAGGAAATGATTTACAAAGAAACCGGTTAATTCACAATTTAAGGCTCAAAGAGTTTAACAATTGGTAATTAGTTTATTCAGGTCAATGTGGATAATTGGTTGGCCAAAGGAGGGTCATCCATTATTTAGCTTCAATTCCATAGAAATAACTCAATAGAAAATAAATTGCACTTTCGATTGATTAAAAAATTTTCATTGGTTTCAAAGGGATCAACTATTCAGGAAAAATATTTCTTTACAGCATCAGAATTTACAAGGTGTGGTAAATGATCACCATCCATATCTACCAAAATCAGTTCCCCTCCAAAAAATGCCTTTTTCACTACGTAAGGTACTACGTACTCACGGGTCACTATGAATTGGCAAAATCTTCTTTAGTACCAGTTCTTTGACTTGAAACTTTTTGTTGTAGGATTTAATCATTCTCCTCTGATATAATCATGGTTTTAAATAAAGGCCGCGACCGTTACGTAATGATTTTTTGGGTTATCGATACCGTTGCACGCTGCGAAATCGGTGGGAAGAAAAATCACGGTTGTAGCGGCTGTTACAGACTGCGACCATTACGTAAAGGCCGCCACGACTGTTACGTAACCGCTACAGAATTGTTACATCAAAAAATTTATTTTATTTTTTACTTTTTCTTCTCACTTTTTTCCTCTAATTTATAAATCATTCTCAATATACCATATGTCGAGAGGGGGAAAAGATTATAATGAGGATGACAAATAATACAAAATTTACTATTTCTTTAAATACCCACAAGAGATGCATTAATTAACAATTTGAAAAATACTAACTTAGGAAAATATTTTATTTTGACAATATTAGTAATGTTATATGTATATTCTATATTTTTCAACTTCAACCTTCTTTCTTTTCTAGCTATTTTATATTTGTATTATTTGTATGTCTTATGTGTCTAACAGATTAATGGAGTATATAATGTATCTTGTTTTATTAATTAATTTAGCACACATAAGAATTTATCACAGATAAGAACAATGAGAAGTATAAATATGCACACACACGTAATTTTTCTATCAATGATGGTTTAAAACAACTTGTTGCCCTTACCAAAAACTTAGTTACTCGAACTAAATGATCCAAAATATACTAAAACTCTTTCTAAGAAGGGCTAAAAGCTTAAAACATGCAAGTATGCTAATATGCACAAGGTTGTGCATGCTTCAAAAAAATTCACAGTCGTTACACCCGCTTCCCATTATGTAACATCCGCTACTCCCGCTTCCCGTTACACCTGTTAATATTACGTTACGCTACCCGCTACCGCGATTTAAAACCATGGATATAAATGTCCATGTGCCAAGGCTGCTAATCATTTTTCATCAAAAAAAGTTCAACTGATCCAGCAAGGCCTGGATCCATTCCGCTTCTTCCAATTGAACTTCTCTCCACACATGTAAAGAAGGAATCTCAACTTTCATTGAGACTACTACTTCCATCCCATACACCAACGAGTAAGGGGTTGCCCTAGTAGAAGTTCGAATCGCAATACAATATGCATGTAGTGCGAAGGTTAACTTCTCATTCCAGTCTTTGTAGGTATTTGTAATTTTACTCAAAATATTCTTTATGTTTTTATTGGCCGCCTCCACAGCACTACTCATCTTCAGACAGTATGGTGCCGAATTGTGATGTCCAATTTTGAATTGAATGCACAATTTAGTCATCATCTCATTGTTTAAACTTTTGGCATTATCTGAAATTATCCTTTCTAGTAATCCATATCGATGAATGAGTTCTCTATGAATGAACCAACAAACTACCTTCTATGTGACATTTGCATATGATGTTGCTTCCACCACTTCGTGAAATAGTTTTTCGCCACGAATATAAAGCGATGCCTATTTGAGCCTTTGGAGTAATGGGACCGATTACATCCATACGCCAAGTAGAAAAGAGCCAAAGTGATGCCAATACATACAAGGGACATGGTGAGACCTGGATTCGGTCTGCATACACCTGGCAATTATGGGACTTGCGAGCATAGTTAATGTAATCTATCTCCATAGTCGACCAATGGTAATCGTATCTCAAGATCCTTTCGGCCATCGAATATCCATTCATTGAGCCCCGCAAATCCCATTGTTGATTTTAGAGAAGAAAATAATTCTCTTATTTAGTTAATGATAAATCTACAACCTGTATAAGAAAAGTTTCTTTCACTATATTCGGTAACAAGAAACTAATTACCAAAAAATCAGGAAACTAGCCAAATATAGGAAACTACAAAATAGGAAACAAACTAATAGAGATATCAGGAATTTTTCCATAATCTCTTTATTCCTAAATTAACGTAGTCAACTAACAATAAAATCATAATTGCTGCAACGGTATCCCTGAAAATCAGGGATCGAGTATTTCCACACTCCCCCTCAAGCTAGGCGTAGATGTTAATCAAGCCAAGCTTGGTACTCAAACTTTCAAAATTCTTTCTTGGTAGAGCTTTAGAGAGGATATCTACTATTTGCTGACTTGTTGGCGTGTATAACAGACTAACTGTCTCATTTTCTATCTTCTCCTTTATGAAGTGGCGATCTATCTCCACATGTTTTGTCTTGTCATGATGCACCGGATTCTTTGCAATGTTAATAGCTGACTGATTGTCAGATGATTCCTAGTTCCCTCCTTAGTCTTTCCAGCCATACTCCCTCACAAATTCCAAGTGCCATAGCTCTAAACTCTGCTTCTGCACTACTCCTAGAAACTACTGGTTGTTTCTTACTTCACCATGTTACTAGGTTTCCCCACACATATGTACAAATAACCAGATGTTAACCTTCGGTCAGTTATTGATCCGGCCCAGTCAACATTAGCGAACACTGCAATATATTTCCTTGTGTTTTTCCTAAAGTAAAAGCCTTTACCTGGTGTCATTTTAAGGTACCTCAGTATTCGGTTAACAGCTTCCATATGTTCTTCAGTTGGATCATTCATGACTTGACTGACTACACTAACCGAGAACCCAATATTAGGTCTGCTGTGCGAGAGATAAAACAGCTTCCAAACAAGTCTTTAAGATCTGCCTTTTTCCACTGGAACACTATCCTCATTAGCTCCAAGCTTAGTACTCGAGTCCATGGGTGTTTCAGCTAGTTTGCACCCAAGCATCCCTGTCTCTTTAAGAAGATCTAGTACATACTTCCGTTGTGACACTGAAATCCCCTTTCTTAACTGGGCTACTTCCATTCCAAGGAAGTATTTTAGACTCCCGATATCAAGCTTGATCAGTTCGTCTTCATAATCACCTGTTAAGATGATGTCATCTGCATACACAATGAGAATCGCCAAATCCTTTGGTTGAGTGTTTGATAAATAAATTGTGATTTGCTTGACACTAAGAATACCCATACTTCTTCACTGTTTTGTTGAACCTGTCAAACCAAGCTCTCGGTGTTGACCTTACAAGTCATATCCCGTTTTGATTATGACAAATACTTTAGTATTTAATGGTTGCCGAGTTTTTGTGCAGGATAAAATTGGCAAAGCCATATGGTGACTTGAAGCAAATGAAGACCCAAAGTGTTTATTGTTGTAATTTATATTTCATTTTATTTTGGGTCTGTAATATAAATTATAATCTGTAATAATTAATGCATTGCATGCATGATAGGACAGATAAGCTCAAGACCATAGCTTGACCTTAGGAATCACCCTTCGATCGACCGAAGGTCAACCGACGCCAGATTTTTGGGACTAAGTAAAAAAACCTTAAAAAAGACCCTAGGTGCTTGCACAAGCACTTAGGAAAGTCCTCATTATCATATATGCTATCAGGGGAAATCAATTTTTAAAATCAAGACTTAAATGCACACTTTGAGTGTGTTCGGTCAACCGAACCCGAACCTTCATAGAAGATTTGGTCGACCGAACCTCCCAAGGTCAACTGTTGACCATTTGGTCGACCACTTTTAAAATGAACTTGCACCGCTAGGTCGACCGAATTGGCACGTGGCTGATTCCCAAAGCCTTGGTCGACAGAATTTCTAGTTGAAAAATGACCTGGTCGACCGAACCTCATAATTTGGTCAACCAAACATGTCCTAGTCGACCGAACCTCGGAGGGTTCAAAATCGCCTTATTACGGTCGACCGAAACCTCAGTTCAAAAATGTCATGGTCAACCAAACCTCAAATCTGGTCGACCAAAACTCTCGGGTTGATCAATTTTTACCAAGGTTAAAACAGGGTTATTTTTATTAACCTTACTTAAACTTTTTCAAAAATTACCCTTATGTCCCAAACAGTTATTTTTTTGAGTGTGCCTATAAATATATGCTCATTTTCTCAAATTAAGAGGTGATTAGCATTTTTGATTAAGTGAAAATTCTTTGAAATTTCCAAAGCTCACTCTTCCAAAAACAAAGCCTATACACTCACCCTTTGTTATTCCCTTGCAAAATCTAGCTTGGTGAGAGTACCTTAAGTGATTTTACATTGTCTATACTAGCTTAAACTCTCATTGATTTATTGCTTGATTGATTTTGTATTAAGAGTTTTAGCCAAAGTTTTTCCCCCGAGTTTATTTAATAACTTCACTGTGTGGAGAAAACTTTGAAGCTTGTGAGTCTTGGCATTTGTATTGCAAGACTCCGAGGCTTGTATTTTGATTGTGGTAAAATTATTTTTGACAAGCTTATACTTCAAATATCTCTTGAGCTAATATTTTGAGATAATCATTTTTTGAGATATTTTGAATACTCTGGTTGAAATTCTTTGAAACCCTAGTTGTGATTGATTAATATTGATACATAGTTTCAAAGATAGATTGATTATACACTCTTGAACTTGACTGCAGATTAACATTAGATTGAGTGTCATCACACATATTGCACAGAGCTTATAGATCCTATCTTGTTGATGTGCATTGATTGATATTGGTACAAATCTGCTTGTTGGAGAAGCACTCATTTTGTACACATCTTGTATTGTGAATTGGTTGTATTTCAGGCGTGGCCTGAGGGGGCGTTAATCCAGCTCGGAAGGATTGGTTGTAAAGGTTGAGGTCAACCCTATGTTAATTTGACCTGGTTGTATTTCGGTGCCGCTCCACCCGTGAAGTGAGCCTTAGTGGAATTCTTGTGCTTGTGAGCCCAGGCCCACGTAAACAGTATTGGCCGAACCCCGATAACATTTCTTGTGCCTGCTTTTAATTTCCGCAATTTAAATTTCAGCGCTTGAATGTTTGTAATTTATTATTGTGAATGATTGGGCTTATAATTGCATAAACAGACTCTAGGTTGTGTTATACTGCTGCTAGACGTTAAACCTAGGAGAAAATTTGTTAATACCCAATTCACCCCACTTCTTGGAAATACACCAATTCCAACACTCGGGGATTGCTTTACTCCATAAAGGGATTTCTTGAGCTTACATACCTTATTCACAGTTGCCAATGTTTCAAAGCTAGGAGGAATGTCCATGTAGACTTCTTGTGTAAGGTTTCCATTGAGAAAGGCATTCTTAACATCAAGTTGGTGAAGAGACCAGTCAAGATTGGCAGCCAATGATAGTAGTACCCGAATAGTGTTTAATTTGGCTACTGGAGCAAACGTCTCTTGGTAGTTGATGTCATAGGATTGAGTGAACCCTTTTGCAACCAGTCGCGCTTTAAATCTGTCCACGCTTCCATCAGCCTTGTATTTGACGGTGAATATCCATTTGCATCCTACTAGATGTTCCCCCACTCGGTAGGTCTGAAATCTCCCAAGTTCCATTTTTCTTTAGTGCCTACATTTCTTCCCATACTTCAGTCTTCCATTTTGGAATTGAAATGGCTTCTTGAATGGAGTTAGGAACCTACACTTTGTTTAGATTTTCCACAAATGTTTGGAAGCTAGGTGACAACCCTTTATAAGAGACAAAGTTGTAGATTGGATGAGTGTTACATGACCTCCTACCTTTCCTTAAAGCAATGGGACAATCAAGGTCATTAGTAGTAGACTCATTAGTGATGAATTCAGAGTTAGGGTTACCTGGTGAAGTTTCATGTGTTCTTGCATTCGAGTCAGATTCTTGACTTTGCTCGGGAGGTGCTTGGTTGCAGGTTTCGGACGTTGGACATGAGTTGAAGGAGGTGGAAGATTTTCAGATTCTATTTCTATCTGGTGATTGTGGTTTGGAGTAGGAGTAGTTAAGATAGGAGGGATGGTGACTTGTGGACTTGGGTGGTTGTTGGTTGTTGTGGTACCAATATCCCAAAGCTGGTATTCTTGTATGAGATTCTCCCCCTGAATATCAGATTTGGGGTAGTAAGATTGATGTTCAAAGAAAGAAACATCCATGGAAGTGTATAGTCTTTTTGTAATAGGGGAATAGCATTTGTACCCTTTTTGGTTTGGAGAGTAACCAAGGAATATACACTTTGAGTGCTTTGGTGTCAAGTTTACTTTTGTGTTGTTGGTGGACATGGAAAACACAGAGCACCCAAATACTTTGAGTGTTATTGCTGAGACAATTCAGGTGTTGGGATAAGAGTGAAGGAGTTGACAAGGTGTTTGAAAGTTTAAGACACAGGAAGGCATTCGGTTTATGAGATAAGTTGTTGTGAGTATGGCTTTCCCCCAGAAGTGTTTTGGGACATTAGTGGAAAACATAAGTGATCTAGCAACCTCTAGAATGCGTCTATTTTTCCTTTCCGCTGCTCTGTTTCGTTGAGGAGTATCGACGCATGAACTTTAGTGTATAATGCCTTGACTTTGTAGGTAATCTCCGAGAATGTGTTTGAAGTATTCCTTTGCATTATGAGTCCTAAAGATTTGTATTTTGGCATGGAATTGGGTTTGAATCATAGTGTTGAAGTTTTTTAGATTTGCCCAACCTCTGATTTTTCTTTCATGAGAAACACCCAAGTGATCCTAGTGTGATCATCTACAAATAAAATAAACCAGCAAGTACCAGCAATACTTTTGATACATTAAGGTCCCCAGACATAACTATGGATCATTGAGAAAGGATGGGATTTTTTATATTGTTGAATTGAATAAGGGTTACGTGCATGTTTAGCGAATTGACAAACTTCACACCGAAAATATTTTGGATTTTTATTGCTGAATAATTAGGGAACAAGTTTTTGAAGGTACGCGAATTTTGGATGACCTAGTCTATAGTGCCATAACAAAACTGCACTATCATTATTGAAACGAGAAACAGAAAAAGGAATTTTTGTAGGCTGATTGTTTGCCTTGTCTAAATATGCCTTGTGAATTTGTTGTTCTAGAAGATCACCAACCTTGAGGATAATGAGCCCTGAGCACATCTTAGCATTGCCAATCGTCTTCCCCAAATTCAAAACCTGAAATTCACACGAGTTAGGGAAGAATTTAGTAACACAGTTAAGCTCTTGAGTGAGTTTGCTAATAGGAAGTAAACTGCAATCTAAGTTTGGTACTAAGAGGAGAGAGTTTAGAGTGAGGTTCTTTGATATAACCACAGAACCTGTTTCTATTACTCTTGAGAGAGACCCATCTGCAATTCTAACAGAAAAATTTTCATGACATGGATTATAAGCATTAAAAATCCTCGCATCTCTAGTCATGTGATCGGAGGCTCCTGAATCCACAATCCAAGGGCTGATTTTCTCTCTTGTTGCACTGAGAGCGTTTAAAAAATTACCTTTGTGAGCCAAGGATCTGGTTCCAATGACTGAGGTATTGGAGGATTGTTGCTAATTGATCAATTTTTGCAAAAGTGACATTTGTTCTTTGCTAAATAGACTATGTTCTAGCTGTGTGTGGTTCTCGTCATAGGAAGCCAGATGTCCACGGCTCTCTCTGTTGTTGAATGGACGTGAGGGCTTCCAATCGGCGGGTATTCCATGAATCTTCAAGCGGATCTCCTTGGTGTGACTAGTCTTCTGGCAGTGATCGCACCAAGTTTGTCCTTTTTTCAGTTTGTTGTCTCCAATTTGATGTTGAGGCCCTTGAACCGAGAGTGCTGATCCTTCAGGTCTAAGAGCCATAGTTGGTGGTCCCATCATCACTTTCTTTCGACTCTTTTCCATGCAAACTTCTGAAAACGCCTCTCGAATACTAGGTAGCGGTTTCAGCCTCATGATTCTTCCTCGAACTTCATCAAGGTCCTTGTTGATGCCCAATAGAAACTTAGAGTCTTTTCTTTTCAATGATTTTCTAATATTTGATTCCATCTTCTGGGCAGTTCCAATCATATTCTTCAAACATGTCTAATTGTTGCCAATTCCATGT
>NC_080423.1:105651772-105661387 GCF_029873635.1 Malania oleifera
AATGACCCTAAATTTCTTCTTACATATATTAGTTCGTTCAAATAATTTCTTTCTAAAACTAGCAAGCACAACATATCTCAACAGCACTCCAATCTTTTTCCACTTGATTCCTGCACATGAAGATCAACTGTATAGTGTTTCTCAAGTAGGTGAGAGGATTGTTCTGAAGATAAAAGTGAAAAATCAAGCTTAGAATGGTAAGCTATTTCAAGAAAAATTAATTTAGCTAAGCAGAGTTATCATGCCAATATATGAAAATTGACCAAAGAAAATAGAGTTCTGTTAATTGCACTCTCAAATTTCCTACTTTACCAGTAAAGGAGCAGACTCCTAATAGTATAATGAAGCTTTTGGATGACCCATATCACTGTTTGATCAGATTTCTATTAAGAAAAAAAAAATTGCCTTCATACAAGCAGAGGGTAGATTTCTGTAATTAGAATGAGAATAGACACTTGCATCATCCCATCAAATGCAATTCAGCATTGCTTATCATAAATTCTATTCAACTTTTGTTTTGTTGGCGGGTAAAAAGTAGTTAGGATGCTCCTTCGACTCTCGTTGACCTGAAAGAAGAAGAGAAAAAAAGGCTTGGAGGACCCGGGGTGTACTCCGGGGGATCTCTCCGATGCCTAAGTAAGAGGAAGGCTTTTAGGGAGGCTAAATGCAACAGTAGAGTAGTGTTGTGTAACTTACCTTTGCCTGTACTTCCAATCCCTTCTTATAGAGGCTTGAGTTGACCTCCGGTTGGATCGGATTTATTGCACGGGGCGTGAATCGCTCTCCTGCCATAAGTATGTGCACCTATTACTGGTTATTATGGGTGTTGGCGTGGATCTCTCCTCCGCTTCATTAGATCGGAGCTAATCACTCGTCCGAGAGTCAGACCTGAAGAAAATGGGAGACAGGCGTTGACCAGCCCTTATTAGTGTGATTTATTATGGGCATATCAGTTGTCCCCCCCTTAGTTTCAAATTTCTGGATAGAATTTTGAATTGTTTGTGTTTGCATCCCTCTCTTTAAAGGTTTCAACACTTAATCGTGTTCCCGCTTTTTTTTTTTTTTTTTTTGGGAGAATAGTTGAGCAGCTCGTGCCGAACCGTTTGTGCCGAGCTGTTTGTTCCGAACTGTTTTTTTCCGAGCTCTTTAAAGAAAGACTCGTGCCGATCTGTTTGTGCCGAGCTCTTAGTGCCGAACTGTTTTGTCCTACCTCTTCGAAGAAAGACTCGTGCCGAGCTGTTTGTGCTGAGCTCTTCGACGAAAGAATCGTGCCGAGCTATTCGTGCAGAGCTCTTCGAAGAAAGACTCTTGCCGAGCTGTTTTGTCCGAGCTCTTAGAAGAAAGACTCGTGCCGAGCTGTTTGTGCCGAGCTTTTCGAAGAAAGAATCGTGCTGAGCTGTTTTGTCCGAGCTCTTTGAAGAAAGACTCGTGCCGAGCTGTTTGTGCCGAGCTCTTCGAAGAGAGACTCGTGTCGAGCTGTTTGTGCCGAGCTCTTCGAAGAGAAACTCGTGCCGAGCTCTTTGTGCCGAGCTCTTCGACGAAAGAACCGTGCCGAACTGTTTGCGCCAAGCTGTTTCTTCCGAGTTTTTTGAAGACTCAGGCCGAACTGTTCAATTGGAATTAGTCCGACCTATCCCATGGAGGGAAATTGGTTGAGCTATCCGACTTACTAGGTTGTGTGGCCCTACAAGTGATGCTCGTTATCTAGGCCTTCCGTCTAATGAGTCGTGCTCATCTATTGGGTTGTTCTGGCCTTACGAGTCGTGCTTGTCAGTTTGGGCCATCCGCCTGATGAGTCATGCTCATCTGTTGGGTTGTTTTGGCTTCACGAGTCGTGCTCGTCAGTTTGGGCCATCCTCTTGATGAGTCGTGCTCATCTGTTGGGTTGTTTTGGCCTCACGAGTCGTGCTCGTCAGTTTGGGCCATCCTCCTGATGAGTCGTGCTTATCTGTTGGGTTGTTTTGGCCTCACGAGTCGTGCTCGTCAGTTTGGGCCATCCTCCTGATGAGTTGTGCTCATCTGTTGGGTTCTTCTGGCCTCACGAGTCGTGCTAGTCAGTTTGGCCTTCGCGTCTATTACACCTTCCCGAGGCGTCGTAGCACGCTTCTTTCCTACGAGAGAGACATAAAAGCAGGTTTTAAATGCGTTATACCTTGGAAAGTGGGTCGGATGAAAGCATCCGTCTAACGTTGTGTTTGAGGCGACTTGGTGTTTCCGAGGAGACGTTTGTCCTTGGGAAGCCGCGTCTGTGCATTTGTTAGAGACTGTCTGCGTACTTTTCCTCCCTCGAGACGCAATCCTTCTCGTAAATGAAAATTCTTGAGATTCCCGCCACAGGGATTCGTGCCCTCTTCTCTTTATAAAGGCCAGGGGGCTCTTTCATTCCACACTCATCTTCATTCCAAGAGAACTGCTTGCTTCTCTACTCTTCTTCATTCCACCAGTCCCCCATTTGGTGCTAAGTATGCTTTCC
Source organism: Malania oleifera (assembly GCF_029873635.1). Taxonomy (NCBI): domain Eukaryota; kingdom Viridiplantae; phylum Streptophyta; class Magnoliopsida; order Santalales; family Ximeniaceae; genus Malania; species Malania oleifera. Next base: position 105,654,246 of record NC_080423.1, read on the forward strand.
CTCTCTATAGCATTTTTGTTTTGTTGTTCTTCATGTTCTTCGTTGTTTTTGCATTAGTTTTGTATGTTTGATCTTTTCTTCTAAGATTGCCTAGCTGTTTGTGTGTGAAATTTTACTGTCTTGATCTGTCTTGGCATCTTTTCTTCTTCGTCTTTACTGTTGCTTGCTCGTTTGATCCTTAGGTGTAGGTACAGCTTCCCTCAGGTTTATATATATATATATATATATATATATATATATAGAGCTCCTCACAGCCTTTAAGGGTTCCTACTACAGTTCGGAGCGCTCGTTGTGAGCTCTCCTCCTCCGACCTGCAGAATGCTCGTTATTTTTTTGCCATACCATCGAATATCATTGTTAGGTTACCCTCTGCTACCGAGTCAGCTCTTGACCAAAAATCCGAGGAGCTCTGCCTCTATACCGATTATCTAGATTTGGGTCTTAGGCTCCCTTTTCCCCCTTTTGTTTCTAACGTACTACGTTTTTACCGCATAGCACCATCTCAACTTGTTCCGAACTCTTATCTTTCGCTCACCTGTTTTGCCGTGCTTCTGCTCCGCTTAGGCCATCAGCCTACCGTCCCACTTTTCAGAAGTTGCTTCCAAATGCGATCTCATTCTGCAGAGAAGGAGTTATATTATTTCAACTCTCTACCAGGTTATAAACTTTTCTCACCAGGCAATTCTTCCATCCATAACTGGAAGACCCGTTACTTCTTTGCCTCGGGAGAGTTGAATTACACGGGCTCCTTTGTCTGGTCTTCTCCTCTTGATGGTAACGTTGTTATCTTTCTCCACCCTCTTTTTCAGGGCTTACAAGTAGGTTATCCGTCTAACCCATCTTTTCTCCTTTCACCCCTTTTTCCCTTGTAGTTCGGGTGTGCCATCTCCTCCCCAGACTTTCCCCCGAAGAGCAGGCCATCCTGAAAGAACTTCCTGCCCTCGGTGAACAGGGTATTATCCCTCATGAGGAGCTGCTCCAGGAGCGTGTCCTTGTGCAATGGGGAATCAGCCCCGTTTCCTCAAGTCATTCTCTCCCCTGATTATGTGTATGTGTACGTTCGGGTGTTATCTTTACCGTGGGTGTTCTCACTCCCTTTCTCTTTTATACTTGCAGATATGGACTTCACCAGGTATGAATCCCTCATGGGAGAAGCTAGAAAGCAAAGGGTGAGTAGGAGTAGGAAGAAGAGAAGAGAGGTCGAAGGAGAATCCTCTCAAAGGGATGCCCCTGCAGCAGGTGATTCCGGTGCCATCACTGACGAGGTCCATGCTGCTCCTCCTACGCACTCGCAGGCTCAAGTTGAAGCCATCTTTCACGAGCCGACCTGTTCTGCCTCTACTCTCCGTCGGGCTGTGCACGCCGAGGATTTTGTGCAGGCCCAATGTACCCTTCCTAACGCTCTCTCGACGAAAATCTGCCATACTTCGTACCAGGTGTCTACTTTACTTGCTTTACATTTTTTTTTTTTGACTTATGCATAGTCTTGCTAACTGTTCCATACTTTGTATTCTTCTACAGCTGGCGACGATGGCTCTAGCCCAGGAGGAGAAAGTTGCGGAGATGTATCGCTAGACACTCGATGCCCGGGAAAAATATGCTCTCGCTTAGAATGAACTGCACGAGGCCGAGGTCTGTGAGCGGGCTCTGCAGGCAGAGGTCGATCGCCTTCGTAGGGAGGAACTTCCTGCCCGAGAAGCTGCTGCTGCTTCTGCTTCCCGAACTGCAGTGAAGAAGTACAAAGAATCCAACCAATTTGTTATCGACACCTCTAAAGCTTATCAAGTTGGATTTAGGAGGTGCCGTGATCAAGTAAGGACTAAACATCCTAAGATTCCTCTTGATGGTGTAAGCTCTCATGGTTATGGCGACAAGAGTCCCGAGTCTACGGAGGATCTGGAAGAGGATGAAGAAGGGGAGGAGGAGGAAGTTGGAGAGGGGAGCAAAGCAAACTAGTTTGTAGGAACCGAACATGTATTTTGAATTTTTCATCCTTTATTGATGTAGTGCAACTTTTGTAAGAGACACTTTTATTACAGCGCTGCAAGAAGCGGTTCTTAAGAATAGTATTTCTTTAACATTTCAGAGTTCCATGTGTTCTTAACTTCTTTCCCCCCTACATCTTCCAACTTGTATGTTCCGGGTTTTATCTCTGTTGTGACCTTGTATGGGCCCTCCCAGTTAGGCTTTAACTTGTGCGACCCTTGCTCGGACGGGTTGTTTCGCCTCTTCCTCAGGACTAAGTCTCCTGGATGGGAATTCCGTACTTTGACGCTGTTGTTGTAGTACTTTGCTACCCTCTGCTGGTATGCTGCAACTTTTAAACTCACCTGATCCTGTCTCTCTTCCAGTAGGTCTATTTCTGACTTGAGCTCCTCACTGTTGGTCTACTCATTAAAGTACTTCTTTCGCCAAGAGGGTATGCCCACCTCTGCTGGGATGACTGCTTCTGCGCCGAAGACAAGCATAAACGGGGTTTCCCCTGTTGCTGCTCTCTTGGTGGTGTGGTACGCCCATATAAGGGAAGAGAGTTCCTCTTTCCATTTACCTTGCATGGATTCGAGTCGCGTCCTCAGTCTGTGCAGAATCGTCTGATTCATGTTCTCTACTTGTCCATTCCTCTGGGGGTGCGCCACTGACGCGAAGAGAAGCTTAATAGATAGGTCCGAACAGAACTTTTTGAAGTGGTCGTTGTCGAACTACTTCCCGTGGTCTGTAACTATTGCCGAGGGAATGCCATAGCGGCAAACCAATGAGGTCCACATGAAGCGTGTAATATTCCGCTCTGTTATGGTGGCTAGAGGTTCGGTCTCTACCCACTTAGTGAAATAATCTATTGCTACTAACAAGAATTTTTTCTGGCCAGTCGTCTGTGGAAGAGGTCCGAGGATATCTATCCCCCACTGAGCAAAAGGGCAGGGACTGGTTAGAGGGGAGAGTAGACTAGAGGGTGCGTGTGGTACCACTGCGCACCTTTGACATCTGTCACATTTTTTGACGAGCTTGACCGCGTCCTTCTTCATTGTGGACCAGTAAAATCCCTGTCGCATGGCTTTGTGAGCTAGAGCCCTACTGGCAAGGTGGTTTCCGCATACTCCTTCGTGGATTTCCCGTAGTATGTATTCCCCTTCGTCTTTGCTTAAACATTAAAGGTAGGGCAATGTCACGGATCGCCTGTAGAGCTCCCGGCCCATCAACGTATATCTTGCAGCTTTCCTCCTCACCTTTTGAGCCTCCTTATTATCTTTTGGTAAGGATCCGTCCTGGAGGTATAGGAATAAGGACGCTCTCCAATCGTCCTTGCTGAATTCGGACGCCACTGAGTTAATTCTGTCCTCTTCGTACGAGGGTTTCCCTATGCGTTCAAAATAGATAGTGTCTTTCCATTCCGAACCGATTGCCGAGGCTAACTTCGCGAGTGCGTCCGCCTTTTTATTCTCTGCTCTCGGTACGTGTTCTATGTCGAACTGGACGAATGCCTCTATGTACTCTCTTGCCTTGGAGAGATATTTCTTCATTCTTGGATCCCTAGCCTCGAATTCTCCTTTAAGTTGCTCTACCACTAGCTGGGAATCACTCAGTACTTTGATCTGTGCCACCCCTAATGCTTCCGCTAGGCGCAGGCCGGCTAACAGGGCTTCGTACTCCGCCTCGTTGTTGGTTGCTATGAACTCCAGTTTTAGGGCGAAGAGAGTTTCATTGCCCTCTAGGTCAGAAAGTAAGAATCTGGCTCCCCTTCCAGCAGCATTAGAGGATCAATCAACGTGCAATGTCCACTCCTCCGACTTGGTGGATGACTCGGGGAGCCTTTCTGCTGTAAAATCCGTGAGTACCTGAGCCTAGACTGCGGGCCTCAGTTGATACTGTATGTCGAATTCACTTAATTCTATCGACCACCTCGTCATCCTTCCCGAACTCTTCGGTCGCTGTAGAATTTGTCTCATGGGCAGGTTTGTTAACACGACAACCCTATGGGCTTGAAAATAGGGTCTTAATTTCCGCGCTACACAGATGATGGAGAAGGCGGCTTTTTCCACCATACAATAGTTCTTCTTGGCGCCACTTAACACCTTACTTGTGTAATATATAGGCTGATGCTTCCTACCCTCTTCCCGGACCAAGACCGAGCTGACGGCATTCTCCGTGGAAGCTATATATAGATAGAGGTCTTCCCCATTCTTTGCTTTTGTCAAGAGAGGAGGGGATCCGAGGTATTGCTTAAGCTACTCGAAGGCTTCATCCTGCTCTTCCCCCCATTCGAATCCTCCCTTCTTCCGTAGTGCTCTAAAGAAAGGTAAGCCTTTGTCCCCTGAGCAGGAGATAAACCTGCTGAGGGAGGCTATCCTCCCGGTCAGAACTTGGATCTCCTTTTTAGTCCTTGGAGCTTCCATCTCCAGCAGCGCTCGTATTTTATCCGGATTTGCTTCTATACCTCTATGAGTCACCATAAAGCCCAAGAATTTACCTGCAGAAACGCCGAACACGCACTTCGAGGGATTCAACCTCATGTGGTACCGGCGGAGGAGCTCGAACGTTTCCCTCAGATCTTTACAATGTTGCCCTGCTTCCATGCTCTTCACCAACATATCATCCACGTATGCTTCCATTGTTCTTTCGAGCTATTCTTTAAAAATCTTGTTCACTAACCTCTGATATGTGGCCCCCGAATTTTTTAAGCCGAAGGGCATCACCCGGTAACAATATAGACCCCTTTCGGTGACAAAAGAAGTTTTTTCTTCATCAGCTGGACTCATAGGGATTTGGTTGTACCCTAAGTAAGCATCCATGAAACTGAGGAGCTCGTGCTCCGAGGTCGAATCCACTAGCTGATCAATTCGAGGGAGAGGAAAGCTGTCCTTTGGGCATGCTTTATTCAAGTCCGTGAAGTCTATACAGGTGCGCCATTTTCCATTGGGCTTCCTGACCAGGACCACATTGCTCAGCCACTCGGGGTAGTCCACTTCTCGGATGAAGTTGGCCTGCAACAGTTTCGTCACCTCTTCGTCAATTATTTTGGTTCGCTCCATCGCGAAGCTCTTTTTTTTTTTTTTCTTCTGTTTCACAGGTCGGTGGTTGGGGTTGACCTGCAACCTATGCTCTATCATAGTAGGGTTGATGCCGGGCATGTCTTCTGCCGACCATGCGAACAAATCAGAGAATTTGTCCAAGAGTTCAGTCAACTCCGCTTTCAAGGTGTCGGGCAAGTGATTCCCGATCTGTATACTTCTCTCCTGGTGGCCTCGCAGTGGTATGTGGTTGATATCTTCGTGTAATGTATTGATCTGGGGATACTCTCCTCTGACTTCTAGGTCTTCCACCTTTAGAGCTTCTTTAGCCTTCATCTTCCTTTTCAAGGCCATTACATAGCAACTCCGGGCAGCGCCTGATCTCCTTTGGCATATCCTATCCTTGTGGTGTAGGGAATTTAACTTTGAGGTAGTAAGTTGATGTTACCACCCGAACTGCGTTAAGGAAAGGGCGACCCAAGATGACATTGTACACCGAAGGTCGGTCAACCACCAGGAACTCTATCAACGTTGTTACTTGCTGCAGGGTTGTTCCTATTGTCACTGGTAAACGTGATTGTTCCCAAGGGGTGAACAGTGTCTCCCCCAAATCCTACCAAGGGGGTCGAGACGGGCTTCAATCGTTCCTTGCCGATCTTCATCCCAACCAAGACCGACCAGAACATGATGTTGGCCGAGCTCCTGTTGTCTATCAGTATACGTCTAACCATGTAATTGGCCACGAGTAGGGAGAGCACTAGTGCGTCATCATGCGGTTGCTGCACTCCCTCTTCATCTCCGCTGTCAAAGGTTATGGCGTCACCTTCTTGTTTCGTTGCTACTGGTTTCCCCCTTTTCCATCGTCAGCACTGTTTAGCATATCTTTTGCGTGCACTCCCACTATCTCCTCCACTGGTGGATCCTCCGAAGATCAACCGCAATTTCCCCATAGCTTGCTCTTCCTTCTCTTTTGCTCCATGCCTCCTCTGCTCGAATGGTTCCTTTGTAGATTTTCTTTTCTTGACAAACCTTTACAGATGTCCCCCTTCTTATTAGGATTTCGATTTCTTCTTCAGCTGAATGCATTCTTCTGTGTCGTGGCCGTGATCCCTATGGAATGCGAGAACTCTGGACATGTTTCGCTTATGTAGAGGCATTCGCATAGGTTCAGGCCATGAGACGTAGTCCTTCTTTTTTGATCTGCATCAGCAACTCTGAGCGAGGTACATTTAGAGGTGTGTAGGTGGAGAAATTGTTGTGCTGTCCTTCTCGTCTTTTGACCTGTTTGTAGCGCATTAGTTTGGTGTCTTTTTATAGATCTATACGTGTCTCTAGATTCTACCATTGTTTCCCCTTTTCCGCTCTAACGATTTCCTCTCGTATTCCATCATCTCCTACAGGTTATGTATTCTCTGCTCGGATCATTAACTCCCACATATCCGGCGGTTTTTTTTTTTTCCCTAGGGAGTATAAGAAACTTTCTGGTTGGAGAGCCGTGGTCAAGGCGCCAAGGTACCCCCAATCTAAGTTGCGGCTTAGGGGTCGCTGATGTTGAACGGTCGCATGGATAGTTTTTAAAGTCGCCCGGGGTCCCCTTTGTCACCAATCATTAGATGGCTGTTGTTTTAGCAACTATCCGGCCACTAAGAAGTGAACGAATAACATTGATCCATACCTTGGACGGACCAACGATTCCTGGTCGAAGAGTCGATTACCAAAGTCTTTGGTGTGGTTACCCGTAAGGGTGGTAGCAAACGCTCGGGCACCATGATGGGTCACGGAGACCCTTTGAAACGGCATTATTATTTTGACTAAGGTTCCAGGTGATCAATGGGATCAGACAACAATTCGTATCTCTAAAGGTGGGCATCTTGATCTACTGGGCAAGGGGAGCTTCGTGACTCCTTGCATGAACGGAGACACTCGCGGAGATCTTTAGGATTGTTTCCCCATAGTAGGGCTTTGTGGCTCTGCCCTCCTTCATCATCTTCTCTCTGTTAATATATCTTCTTATTATTTCTCGAGTCGGTGGATCTTTGTTGGTTGACATCCACGCTTTATTTGAATCTTCTACCTTATTTATTGAGGTTTGACGTTTTTCTTCTGTATCCATTATTCGTTTAGCTTAGCTGCTGT